>NW_026735464.1:0-126000 GCF_949786415.1 Peromyscus eremicus | reverse complement strand
GTCCAATACACTATACTTGCTGGGACCAGATGCGAGTGCTATTTGCACTGTGTATGGCAAAGGGAGTGCAATAGTGACTTTCCTTACCAGAAAACAACTCTTGCGTGTAGGACCAAAAACTGTATGTGATTCAACTCCATTTAGGACTGGGAAACAAAAGGTAGCTCGCCTTACAAGAAATACACTCTGCTTTTGAGAAAAGAGCACTCTTCTTCTCTACTATGTGTCCTATGGGGTCCGAACAGTGAGCTTGCTCAGAACAAAAGAACTGTGCTTCCTATGCACACGGGCCATATCTAGTTCAACTCTGCTTAGGAAACTGAAGAGAACAGTAGCTCCTCTTCAGTTCAATACACTGTACTTGCTGGGAACAGACGCGAGTGCTATTTGCACTGCGTATGTCAACGGGAGCACAATAGTGACTTTCCTTACCAGAAAACAACTCTTGCTCGTAGGACCAAAAACTGCATGTGATTCAACTCCATTTAGGCCTGGGAAACAAACGCTGGCTCGCCTTACAAGAAACACACTCTGCTTTTGAGAAAAGAGCACTCTTCTACTCTACTCTGTTTCCTATAGGGCCAGTACAGTGAGCTTGCTCAGAACAAAAGAACTGTGCTTCCTACAGAAATGGCCATATCCAGTTCAATTCTGCTTAGGAAACTGACAAGAACAGTAGCTCCTCTTCAGTCCAATACACTGTACTTGCTGGGAACAGATGCGAGTGCTATTTGCACTGTGTTTGGCAATGGGAGCGCAATAGTGACTTTCCTTACCAGAAAACAACTCTTGCTCATAGGACCAGAAACTGCATGTGATTCAACTCCATTTAGGACTGGGAAACAAAAGCTATCTCGGCTTACAAGAAACACACTCTGCTTTTGAGAAAAGAGCACTCTTCTACTCTACTGTGTTTCCTATAGGGCCGGAACAGTGAGCTTGCTAAGAACAAAAGAAATGTGCTTCATACACACACGGGCCATATCTAGTTCAACTCTGCTTAGGAACCTGACAAGAACAGTAGATCCTCTTCAGTCCAATACACTGTACATGCTGGGAACAAATGCCAGTGCTATTTGACCTGTGTATGACAATGGGAGCGCAATAGTGACTCTTCTTACCAGAAAATACTCTTGCTTGTAGGACCAGAGACTACATGTGATTCACTCCATTTAGGACTGGGAAACAAACGCTAGCTCGCCTTACAAGAAACACACTCTGCTTTTGAGAAAAGAGTACTCTTCTACTCTACTGTTTTTCCTATAGGGCCAGTACAGTAAGCTTGCTCAGAACAAAAGAAATGTGCTTCCTACACACAGGGGCCATATCTAGTTCAACTCTGTATCGGTAACTGACAAGAACAGTAGATCCTCTTCAGTCCAATACACTGTACATGCTGGGAACAGACGCCAGTGCTATTTTTCCTGTGTATGACAATGGGAGCGAAATAGTGACTCTTCTTACCAGAAAACATCTCTTGATCGTAGGACCAGAAACTGCATGTGATTCAACTCCATTTAGGTCTGGGAAGCAAACGCTAGCTCGCCTTACAAGAAACACACTCTGCTTTTGAGAAAAGAGCACTCTTCTACTCTGCTGTGTTTCCTATGGGGTCCGAACAGTGAGCTTGCTCAGAACAAAAGAACTGTGCTTCCTATACAAACGGGCCATATCTAGTTCAACTCTGCTTAGGAAACTGACAAGAACAGTAGCTCCTCTTCAGTCCAATACACTGTACTTGATTGGAACAGACGCAAGTGCTATTTGTACTGTGTATCGATTTGGAGAGCAATAGTGACTCTTCTTACCAAAAAATAACTCTACTCGTAGGACCAGAAACTGCATGTGATTCAAATTCATTTAGGACTGGGAAACAAAAGCTAGCTCGCCTTACAAGAAACACACTCTGCTTTTGAGAAAAAAGCACTCTTCTACTCTACTGTGTTTCCTATAGGGCCAGAACAGTGAGCTTGCTCAGAACACAAGAAATGTGCTTCATACACACTGGCCATATCTGGTTCAACTCTGCTTAGTAAACTGACAAGAACAGTAGCTCCTCTTCAGTCCAATACACTGTACTTGATTGGAACAGACGCAAGTGCTATTTGTACTGTGTATGGCATTGGGAGCGCAATAGTGACTCTTCTTACCAAACAATAACTCTACTCGTAAGACCAGAAACTGCATGTGATTCAAATTCATTTAGGACTGGGAAACAAAAGCTAGCTCGCCTTACAAGAAACACACTCTGCTTTTGAGAAAAGAGCACTCTTCTTCTCTACTGTGTTTCCTATGGGGTCCGAACAGTGAGCTTGTTCAGAAGAAAAGAACTGTGCTTCCTATACACACGGGCCATATCTAGTTCAACTCTGCATAGGAAACTGACAAGAACAGTAGCTCCTCATCAGTCCAATACACTGTACTTGATTGGAATAGACGCAAGTGCTATTTGTACTGTGTATGGCATTGGGAGCGCAATAGTGACTCTTCTTACCAAAAAATAACTCTACTCGTATGACAAGAAACTGCATGTGATTCAAAATCATTTAGGACTGGGAAACAAAAAACTAGCTCGCCTTACAAGAAACACACTCTGCTTTTGAGAAAAGAGCACTCTTCTTCTCTACTATGAGTCCTATGGGGTCCGAACAGTGAGCTTGCTCAGAACAAAAGAACTGTGCTTCCTATGCACACGGGCCATATCTATTTCAACTCTGCTTAGGAAGCTGAAAAAAACAGTAGCTCCTCTTCAGTCCAATACACTGTACTTGCTGGGAACAGACGCGAGTGCTATTTGCACTGTGTATGTCAACGGGAGCGCAATAGTGACTTTCCTTACCAGAAAACAACTCTTGCTCGTAGGACCAAAAACTGCATGTGATTCAACTCCATTTAGGACTGGGAAACAAACGCTGGCTCGCCTTACAAGAAACACACTCTACTTTTGAGAAAAGAGCACTCTTCTACTCTACTGTGTTTCCTATAGGGCCAGTACAGTGAGCTTGCTCAGAACAAAAGAACTGTGCTTCCTACACAAATGGCCATATCCAGTTCAATTCTGCTTAGGAAACTGACAAGAACCGTAGCCCCTCTTCAGTCCAATACACTGTACTTGCTGGGAACAGATGCGAGTGCTATTTGCACTGTGTTTGGAAATGGGAGCGCAATAGTGACTTTCCTTACCAGAAAACAAATCTTGAGCGTAGGATCAAAAACTGCATGTGATTCAACTCCATTTAGGACTGGGAAACAAACACCAGCTCGCCTTACAAGAAACATACTCTGCTTTTGAGAAATGAGCACTCTTCTACTCTACTGTGTTTCCTATAAGGCCAGAACAGTGAGCATGCTCAGAACCAAAGAACTGTGCTTCCTGCACACACGGGCCATATCTAGTTCAACTCTGCTTAGGAAACTGACAAGAACATTAGAACTTCCTCAGTCCAATACACTATACTTGCTGGGAACAGACGCGAGTGCTATTTGCACTGTGTATGGCATTGGGAGCACAATAGTGACTCTTTTTACCAGAAAACAACTCTTGCTCATAGGACCAGAAACTGCATGTGATTCAACTCCATTTAGGACTGGGAAACAAATGCTATCTCGCCTTACAAGAAACACACTCTGCTTTTGAGAAAAGAGCACTCTTGTACTCTACTGTGTTTCCTATAGACCCAGAACAGTGAGCTTGCTCAGAACAAAAGAACTGTGCTTCCTACACACACGGGACATATCTATCTTGTTCAACTCTGCTTAGGCAACTGACGAGAACCGTAGCTCCTCTTCGGTCCAATACACTGTACTTGCTGGGAACAGACGCGAGTGCTTTTTGCACTGTATACAGGAATGGGAGCACAATAGTGACTCTTCTTACCAGAAAACAACTCTGGTTCTTAGGACCAGAAACTGCATGTGATTCAACTCCACTTAAGACTGGGAAACAAACGCTAGCTTGCCTTACAAGAAACGAGCTCTGCTTTAGAGAAAAGGGCACACTTCTACTCTACTGTGTTTCCTATGGGGTCCGAACAGTGAGCTTGCTCAGAACAAAAGAACTGTGCTTCCTACACACACGGGCCAAAACTAGTTCAATTCTGCTTAGGAAACTGACAAGAACAGTAGATCCCCTTCAGTCCAATACACTGTACTTGCTGGGAACAGACGCCAGTGCTATTTGCACTGTGTATGACAATGAGAGTGCAATAATGACTCTTCTTACCACAAAACAACTCTTGCTCCTAGGACCAGAAACTGCATGGGATTCAAATCCATTTAGGACTGGGAAACAAACGCTAGCTCGCCTTACAAGAAACACACTGTGCTTTTGAGAAAAGAGCACTCTTGTACTCTACTGTGTTTCCTATAGGGCCAGAACAGTGAGCTTGCTCAGAACAAAAGAATTGTGCTTCATACACACACGGGCCATATCTAGTTCAACTCTGCTTAGGAACCTGACAAGAACAATAGACCCTCTTCAGTCCAATATACTGTACATGCTGGGAACAAATGCCAGTGCTATTTGCCCTGTGAATGACAATTGTAGCGCAATAGTGACTCTTCTTACCAGAAAATACTCTTGCTTGTAGGACTAGAAACTGCATGTGATTCAAATCCATTTAGGACTGGGAAACAAAAGTTAGCTCGCCTTGCAAGAAACACACTCTGCTCTTGAGAAAAGAGTACTCTTCTACTCTACTGTGTTTCCTATAGGGCCAGAACAGTGAGCTTGCTCAGAACAAAAGAACTGTGCTTCCTATGCACACGGGCCATATCTAGTTCAACTCTGCATCGGAAACTGACAAGAACAGTAGATCCTCTTCAGTCCAATACACTGTACATGCTGGGAACAGACGCCAGTGCTATTTGCCCTGTGGATGACAGTGGGAGCGAAATAGTGACTCTTCTTACCAGAAAAAAACTCTTGATCGTAGGACCAGAAACAGCATGTGATTCAACGACATTTAGGTCTGGGAAGCAAACGCTAGCTCGCTTTACAAGAAACACACTCTGCTTTTGAGAAAAGAGCACTCTTCTACTGTACTGTGTTTCCTATGGGGTCTGAACAGTGAGCTTGCTCAGAACAAATGAACTGTGCTTCCTATACACACGGGCCATACCTAGTTCAACTCTGCTTAGGAAACTGACAAGAACAGTAGCTCCTCTTCAGTCCAATACACTGTACTTGATTGGAACAGACGCAAGTGCTATTTGTACTGTGTATGGCATTGGGAGCGCAATAGTTACTCTTCTTACCAAAAAATAACTCTACTCGTAGGACCAGAAACTGCATGTGATTCAAATTCATTTAGGACTGGGAAACAAAAGCTAGCTCGCCTTACAAGAAATACACTCTGCTTTTGAAAAAAGAGCACTCTTCTTCTCTACTATGTGTCCTATGGGGTCCTAACAGTGAGCTTGCTCAGAACAAAAGAACTGTGCTTCCTACGCACACGGGTCATATCTAGTTCAACTCTGCTTAGGAAACTGAAGAGAGCAGTAGCTCCTCTTCAGTCCAATACACTGTACTTGCTGGGAACAGATGCGAGTGCTATTTGCACTGTGTATGGCAATGGGAGCGCAAGAGTGACTTTCCTTACCAGAAAACAACTCTTTCGTGTAGGACCAGAAACTGCATGTGATTCAACTCCATTTAGGACTTGGAAACAAATGCTAGCTCGCCTTACAAGAAACACACTCTGCTTTTGAGAAAAGAGCACTCTTCTACTCTACTGTGTTTCCTATAGCGCCAGAACAGTGAGCTCGCTCAGAACAAAAGAACTGTGCTTCCTACACACACGGGCTATATCTAGTTCAATTCTGCTTACGAAACTGACATGAACAGTAGCCTCTCTTCAGTCCAATACACTGTACTTGCTGGGAACAGACGCGAGTGCTATTTGCACTGTGTATGGCAAAGGGAGCGCAAAATGGACTCTTCTTACGAGAAAACAACTCTCGCTTGTAGGACCAGAAACTGCATGTGTATTTCAACTCGATTTAGGACTGGGAAACAAACGCTAGCTTGCCTTACAAGAAACACACTCTGCTTTTGACAAAAGAGCACTCTTCTACTCTACTGTGTTTCCTATGGGGTCCAAACAGAGAGCTTGCTCAGAACAAAAGAACTGTGCTTCCTACACCCGGGCCATATTTAGTTCAACTCTGCTTAGGAACCTGACAAGAACAGTAGCTCCTCTTCAGTCCAATAAACTGTACATGCTGGGAACAGATGCCAGTGCTATTTGTAATGTGTATGACAATGGGAGCATAATAGTGACTCTTCTTACCAGAAAACAACTCTTGCTCCTAGGACCAGAAACTGCATGTAATTCAGCTCCATTTAGGACTGGGAAACAAACGCTAGCTCGCCTGACATGAAACACACTATGTTTTTTAGAAAAGAGCACTCTTCTACTCTACTGTGTTTCCAATAGGGCCAGTACAGTGAGCTTTCTCAGAACAAAAGAACTGTGCTTCCTACACACGCGGGCCATATCTAGTTCAACTCTGCTTTGGAAACTGACGAGAACAGTAGCTCCTCTTCAGTCCAATACACTGTACTTGCTTCGAACAGACGTGAGTGCTATTTGCACTGTGTATGGAAATGGAGCGCAATAGTGACTTTCCTTACCAAAAAACAACTCTTGCTCGTAGGACCAAAAACTGCATGTGATTCAACTCCATTTAGGACTGGGAAACAAACACTAGCTCGCCTTACAAGAAACACACTCTTCTTTTTGAGTAAAGAGCACTCTTCTACTCTACTGTGTTTCCTATGGGGTCCAAACAGAGAGCTTGCTCAGAACAAAAGAACTGTGCTTCCTACACCCGGGCCATATTTAGTTCAACTCTGCTGAGGAAACTGACAAGAGAAGTAGCTCCTCTTCAGTCCAATACACTGTACTTGCTGGCAACAGATGCCAGTGCTATTTGCACTGTGTATGGCAATGGGAGCGCAATAGTGACTTTCCTTACCAGAGAGCAACTCTTGCTCGTAGGACCAAAACCTGCATGTGATTCAACTCCATTTAAGACTGGGAAACAAATGCTAGCTCGCCTTACAAGTAACATACTCTGCTTTTGAGTAAGGAGCACTCTTCTACTCTACTGTGTTTCCTTTAGAGCCAGAACAGTGAGCTTGCTCAGAAGAAAAGAACTGTGCTTCCTACACACAAGGCCAAATCTAGGTCAATTCTCTTTAGGAAACTGACAAGAACAGTAGATCCTCTTCAGTCCAATACAATGTACTTGCTGGGAACAGACGCAAATGCTATTTGCACTGTGTACAGCAATGGGAGCACAATAGTGACTCTTCTTACCAGAAAACAACTCTTGCTCATAGGACCAAAAACTGCATGTTATTCAACTCCACTTAGCACTGAGAAACAAACGCTAGCTCGCCTTACAAGAAAAACGCTCTGCTTTGAGAAAAGGTCACACTTCTACTCTACTGTGTTTCCTATAGGGTCCAAACAGTGAGCTTGCTCAGAACAAAAGAACCATGCTTCCTACACACACGGGCCATATCTAGTTCAACTCTGCTTAGGAAACTGACAAGAACAGTAGATCCTCTTCAGTCCAATACACTGTACTTGCTGGGAACAGACGCCAGTGCTATTTGCACTGTGAATGACAAAGGGAGCACAATAGTGACTCTTCTTAGAAAAAAAAACTCTTGCTCGTAGGACCAGAAACTGCATGTGATTCAACTTGATTTAGAACTGGGAAACAAACGCTAGCTCGCCTTACAAGAAACACACTCTGCTTTTGAGAAAAGAGCACTCTTCTACTCTATAGTGTTTCCTGTAGGGCCAGAACAGTGAGCTTGCTCAGAACAAAAGAACTGTGCTTCCTAGACACGGGCCATATCTAGTTCAATTCTGCTTAGGAAACTGACAAGAACAGTAGCTCCTCTTCAGTCCAATACACTGTACTGCTGGGAACGGACGCGAGTGCTATTTGCACTGTGTATGGCAATTGGAGCACAATAGTGACTCTTCTTACCAGAAAACAACTCTTGCTCATAAGACCAAAAACTGCATTTGATTCAACTCAATTTTTGACTGGGAAACAAACCCTAGCTTGCCTTACAAGAAACACACTCTGCTTTTGAGAAAAGAGCACTCTTCTACTCTACTGTGTTTCCTATGGGGTCCGAACAGTGAGCTTGCTGAGAACAAAAGAAATGTGCTTCCTACACACACGGACCATATCTAGTTCAACGCTGCTTAGGAAACTCACAACAACAGTAGCTCCTCTTCAGTCCAATACACTGTACTTGCTGGGAACAGACGCGAGGGCTATTTGCACTGTGTACGGCAATGGGAGCGCAATAGTGACTCTTCTTACCAGAAAACAACTCTTGCTCGTAGGACCAGAAACTGCATGTGATTTACTCCATTTAGAACTGGGAAACAAACACTAGCTTGTATGACAAGAAACACTTTCTGCTTTTGAGAAAAGAGCAGTCTTCTACTCTACTGTGTTTCCTATAGGGCCAGAACAGTGAGCTTGCTCAGAACAAAAGAACTGTGCTTCCTACACACTCACGCCATATATAATTCAACTCTGCTTAGGAAAATGACATGAACAGTAGCTCCTCTTCAGTCCAATACACTGTACTTGCTGGGAACAGATGCGAGTGCTATTTGCACTGTGTATAGCAATTGGAGCACAATAGTGAATTTCCTTACCAGAAAACAACTCTTGCGTGTAGGACCAGAAACTGCATGTGATTCAACTCCATTTAGGACTTGGAAACAAACGCTAGCTCGCCTTAAAAGAAACACACTCCGCTTTTGAGAAAACAGCACTCTTCTACTCTACTGTGTTTCCTATAGCGCCAGAAGAGTGAGCTTGCTCAGAACAAAAGAACTGTGCTTCCTACACACACGGGCCATATCTAGTTCAACTCTGCTTAGGAAACTAACAAGAACAGTAGCTCCTCTTCAGTCCAATACACTGTACTTGCTGGGAACAGACGCCAGTGCTATTTGCATTGTGAACAGCAATGGGAGCACAATAGTGACTCTTCTTACCAGAAAACAACTCTTGCTCTTAGGACCAGAAACTGCATGTGATTCAACTCCATTTAGGACTGGGAAACAAACACTAGCTCGCCTTACTAGAAATACACTCTGCTTTTGAGGAAAGAGCACTCTTCTACTCTACTGTGATACCTGTAGGGCAAGAACAGTGAGCTTGCTGAGAACAAAAGAACTGTGCTTCCTACACACATGGGGCATATCTAGTTCAACTCTGCTTAGGAAACTGACAAGAACAGTAGATCCTCTTCAGTCCAATACACTGTACTTGCTGGGAACAGACGCCAGTGCTATTTGCATTGTGTATGAAAATGGGAGCGCAATAGTGACTCTTCTTACCAGAAAACAACACTTGCTCGTAGGACCAGAAACTGCATGGGAATCAACTCCTTTTAAAACTGGAAAACCAATGCCAGCTCGCCTAACCAGAAACACACTCTGCTTTTGAGAAAAGAGCACTCTTCTACTCTACTGTGTTTCCCGTGGGGTTCAACAGTGAGCTTGGTCAGAACAAAGAAGTGTGCTTCCTACACACACGGCCCATATCTAGTTCAACTCTGCTGAGCAAACTGACAAGAACAGTAGCTCCTCTTCAGACCAATACACTGTACATGTGTTAAACAAACGCGAGTGCTATATGTACTGTGTATGGCAATGGGAGCGCAATACTGACTCTTCTTACCAGAAAACAACTCTTGGTCGTAGGACCAGAAACTGCATGGGATTCAACTCCATTTAGGCCTGGGAAACAAATGCTAGCTTGCCTTACAAGAAACACACTCTGCTTTTGAGAAAAGAGTACTCTTCTACTCTACTTTATTTCCTATAGGGCCAGAATAGTGAGCTTGCTCAGAACAAAAGAACTGTGCTTCCTACACACACGGCCATATCTAATTTAACTGTGCTTAGGAAACTGACAAGAACAGTAGCTCCCCTTCAGTCCAATACACTGTACTTGCTGGGAACAGACGCCAGGGCTATTTGCCCTGTGTATGACAACGGGAGCGCAATAGTGACTCTTCTTACCAGAAAACTACTTTTGCTCGTAGGACCAGAAACTGCATGGGATTCAACTCCATTTAGGGCTGGGAAAAAAACGCTAGCTTGGCTTACAAGAAGCACTCTCTGCTTTTGAGAAAAGAGCACACTTCGAATCTACTGTGTTTCCTTTAGGGCCAGAACAGTGAGGTTGCTCAGAACAAAAGAAGGGTGCTTACCACACACGGGCCATATCTAGTTCAACTCTGCTTAGAAAACTGAGAAAAACATTAGCTCCTCTTCAGTCCAATACATTGTACTTGCTGGGAAAAGTCGTGAGTGCTATTTGCACTGTGTATGGAAATGGGAGCGCAATAGTGACTCTTCTTACCAGAAAACAACTCTTGCTCGTAGGACCAAAAACTGCATGTGATTCAACTCCATTTAGGACTGGAAACAAACGCCAGCTGGCCTTACAAGAAACACACTCTGCTTTTGAGAAAAGAGCACTCTTCTACTCTACTGTGTTTCCTATAGGGCCAGGACAGTGAGCTTGCTCAGAACAAAAGAGGTGTGCATCCTACACACACGGGCCATATCTAGATCAATTCTGCAGAGGAAAATGACAAGAGCAGTATATCCTCTTCAGTCCAATACACTGTACATGCTGGGAACAGACGCCAGTGCTATTTGCCCTGTGTATGACAATGGGAGCGCAATAGTGACTCTTTTTACCAGAAAACAACTCTTGCTCCTAGAACTAGAAACTGCATGTCATTCAACTCAATTTAGGACTGGGAAACAAACACTAGCTCGCCTTACAAGAAACACACTCTGCTTTTGAGAAAAGGGCACTCTTCTACTCTAATGTGTTTCTTATAGGGCCAAAACAGTGAGCTTGCTCAAAACAAAAGAACTGTGCTTCCTACACACACGGGCCATATCCAGTTCAACTCTGCTTAGGAGACTGACAAGAACAGTAGATCCTCTTCAGTCCAATACACTGTACATGCTGGGAACAGACGCCAGAGCTATTTGCCCTGTGTATGACAATGGGAGCTCAATAGTGACTCTTCTTACCAGAAAACAACTCTTGCTCCTAAGACCAGAAACTGCATGTGATTCAACTCCATTTAGAACTGGGAAAAAAACGCTAGCTCGCCTTACAAGAAACACACTCTGCTTTGGAGAAAAGAGCACTCTTCTACTCCAATGTGTTTCCTATAGGGTCACAACAGTGAGCTTGCTCAGAACAAAAGAACTGTGCTTCCTACACACAACGACTATATCTAGTTCAACTCTGCTTAGGAAACTGACAAGAACAGTAGATATAATTCAGTCCAATACACTGTACATGCTGGGAACAGACGCCAGTGCTATTTGCCCTGTGTATGACAATGGGAGCGCAATAGTGACTCTTCTTACCAGAAAACAACTCTTGCTCGTAGGACCAGAAACTGCATGTGATTCAACTCCATTTAGGACTGGGAAACAAACGCGAGCTCGCCTTACAAGAAAAACACTCTGCTTTTGAGAAAAGAGCACTCTTCTACTCTACAGTGTTTCTTAAGCGTCTGAACAGTGAGCTTACTCAGAACAAAAGAACTGTGCTTCCTACACACATGGCCATATCTAGTTCAATTCTCCTTAGGAAACTGACAAGAACAGTAGCTCCTATAAAGCCCAATACACTGTACTTGCTGGGAACAGACGCGAGTGCTATTTGCCCTGTGTATGGCAATGGGAGCACAATAGTGACTCTTCTTACCAGAAAACAACTCTTGCTCGTAGGACCAGAAACTGCATGTGACTCAACTCAATTTTGGACTGGGAAACAAACGCTAGCTCGCCTTACAAGAAACACACTCTGCTTTTGACAAAAGAGCACTCTTCTACTCTAATGTGTTTCCTATAGGGCCAAAACAGTGAGCTTGCTCAGAACAAAAGAACTGTGCTTCCTACACACACGACCATAGCTAGTTCAATTCTGCTTAGGAAACTGACAAGAACAGTAGATCCTCTTCAGTCCAATACACTGTACATGCTGGGAATAGACGCCAGTGCTATTTGCCCTGTGTATGACAATGGGAACGCAATAGTGACTCTTCCTTCCAGAAAACAACTCTTGCTGGTAGGACGAGAAACTGCATGTGATTCAACTCCATTAAGGACTGGGAAACAAACGCTAGCTCGCTTTAGAAGAAACACATTCTGCTTCTGAGAAAAGGCCACTCATCTACTCTACTGTGTTTCCTATGGGGTGCGAACAGTGAGTTTGCTCAGAACAAAAGAACTGTGCTTCCTACACACACGGGCCATATCTAGTTCAACTCTGCTTAGGAAACTGACAAGAACAGTAGCTCCTCTTCAGTACAAAACACTGTACTTGCTGGGAACAGACGCGAGTGCTATTTGCACTGTGTATGGAAATGGGAGCGCAATAGTGACTCTTCTTACCAGAAAACAACTCTTGCTCGTAGGACCAGAAACTGCATGTGAGTTTACTCCATTTAGGACTGGGAAACAAACGCTAGCTTGCCTTACAAGAAACACACTCTGCTTTTGAGAAAAGAGCACTCTTCTACTCTAATGTGTCTCCTATAGTGCCAGAAGAGTGAGCTTGCTCAGAACAAAGGAACTGTGCTTCCTACACACACCGACTCTATTTACTTCAACTCTGCTTAGGAAACAGACAAGAACAGTAGATCCTCTTCAGTCCAATACACTGCACACGCTGGGAACAGACGCCAGTGCTATTTGCCCTGTGTATAGCAATGGGAGCACAATAGTGACTCTTCTTTCCAGAAAACAACTCTTGCTCGTAGGACCAAAAACGGCATGGGATTCAACTCCATTTAGGACTGGGAAACAAATGCTAGCTCGCCTTACAAGAAACACACTCTGCTTTTGACAAAAGAGCACTCTTCTACTCAACTGTGTTTCCTATGGGATCCGAACAGTGAGCTTGCTCAGAACAAAAGAACTGTGCTTCCTACACACACGGCCATATCTAATTCAATTCTGCTTAGGAAACTGACAATAACAGTAGATCCTCCTCAGTCCAATACACTGTACATGCTGGGAAGAGTCGCCAGTGCTATTTGTAATTTGTATGACAATTGGAGCGCAATAGTGACTCTTATTACCAGAAGACAACTCTTGCTTGTAGGACCAGAAACTGCATGGGATTCAACTCCATTTAGGACTGGGAAACAAACACATACTTGCCTTATAAGAAACACAATCTGCTTTTGAGAAAAGAGCACTCTTCTACTCTACTGTGTTTCCTATGGGATCCGAACAGTGAGCTTGCTCAGAACAAAAGAACTGTGCTTCCTACACACACGGGCCATATCTAGTTCAACTTTGCTTAGGAAACTGACAAGAACAGTAGATCCTCTTCAGTCCAATACACTGTACTTGCTGGGAATAGACGCCAGTGCTATTTGCCCTGTGTACGACAATGGGAGCGCAATAGTGACTCTTCTTACCAGAAAACAACTCTTGCTCGTAGGACCAGAAACTGCATGTGATTTTACTCCATTTAGGACTGGGAAACAAATGCTAGCTTGCCTTACAAGAAACACACTCTGCTTTTGATAAAAGAGCACTCTTCTACTCCAATGTGTTTCCTATAGGGCCAGAAGAGTGAGCTTGCTCAGAACAAAAGAACTGTGCTTCCTACACACACCGACTATATTTAGTTCAACTCTGCTTAGGAAACTGACAAGAACAGTAGATCCTCTTCAGTCCAATACACTGCACATGCTGGGAACAGACGCCAGTGCTATTTGCCCTGTGTATAGCAATGGGAGCACAATAGTGACTCTTCTTTCCAGAAAACAACTCTTGCTCGTAGGACCAAAAACTGCATGGGATTCACCTCCATTTAGGACTGGGAAACAAACACTAGCTCGCCTTACAAGAAACACATTCTGCTTTTGAGTAGAGATCACTCTTCTACTCTACTGTGTTTCCTATAGGGTCAGAACAGTGAGCTTGCTCAGAACAAAAGAACTGTGCTTCCTACACACACGGCCATATCTAGTTCAATTCTCCTTAGGAAACTGACAAGAACAGTAGCTCCTATAAAGCCCAATACACTGTACTTGCTGGGAACAGACGCGAGTGCTTTTTGCCCTGTGTATGGCAATGGGAGCACAATAGTGACTCTTCTTACCAGAAAACAACTCTTGCTCATAGGACCAGAAACTGCATGTGACTCAACTCAATTTTGGACTGGGAAACAAACGCTAGCTCGCCTTACAAGAAACACACTCTGCTTTTGAGAAAAGGGCACTCTTCTACTCTAATGTGTTTCCTATACGGCCAAAACAGTAAGCTTGCTCAGAAAAAAGAACTGTGCTTTCTACTCAAGGCCTTATCTAGTTCAATTCTGCTTGGAACCTGACAAGAACAGTAGATCCTCTTCAGTCCAATACACTGTAAATGCAGGGAATAGACGCCAGTGCTATTTGCCCTGTTTATGACAATGGGAGCACAATAGTGACTCTTCTTACCAGAAAACAACTCTTGCTCGTAGGACCAGAAATTGCATGTGATTTTACTCCATTTAGGACTGGGAAACAAACGCTAGCTTGCCTTACAAGAAACACACTCTGCTTTTGAGAAAAGTGCACTCTTCTACTCTAATGTGATTCCTATAGGTCCAGAAGAGTGAGCTTGCTCAGAACAAAAGAACTGTGCTTCCTACACACACCGAATATATTTAGTTCAACTCTGCTTAGGAAACTGACAAGAACAGTAGGTCCTCTTCAGTCCAATACACTGTACATGCTGGGAACAGACGCCAGTGCTATTTGCCCTGTGTATGACAATGAGAGCGCAATAGTGACTCTTCTTACTAGAAAACAACTCTTGCTCGAAGGACCAGAAAGTGCATGTGATTCAACTCCATTTAGGACTGTGAAACAAACGCTAGCTCCCTTACAAGAAACACACTCTGCTTTTGAGAAAAGAGCACTCTTCTACTCTACTGTGTTTCCTAAAGGGCCAAAACAGTGAGCTTGCTCAGAACAAAAGAACTGTGTTTCCTACACACACTACCATATCTAGTTCAATTCTGCTTAGGAAACTGACAAGAATAGTAGATCCTCTTCAGTCCAATACACTGTACTTAATGGGAACAGATGCGATAGTTATTTGCACTGTGTATGGCAATGGGAGCACAATAGTGACATTCCTTACCAGAAAACCACACCTGCTTGTAGGACCAGAAACTTCATGGGATTCAACTCCATTTAGGACTGGGAAACAAACACATGCTCGCCTTATAAGAAACACACTCTGCTTTTGAGAAAAGAGCACTCTTCTACTCTACTGTGTTTCCTATGGTATCCGAACAGTGAGCTTGCTCAGAACAAAAGAACTGTGCTTCCTACACACACGGGCCATATCTAGTTCAACTCTGCTTAGGAAACTGACAAGAACAGTAG
This sequence comes from Peromyscus eremicus, assembly GCF_949786415.1. Taxonomy (NCBI): domain Eukaryota; kingdom Metazoa; phylum Chordata; class Mammalia; order Rodentia; family Cricetidae; genus Peromyscus; species Peromyscus eremicus. The sequence continues at coordinate 110,519 of NW_026735464.1, read as the reverse complement.
ATCCTCTTCAGTCCAATACACTGTACTTGATGGTAACAGACGGGAGTGCTATTTGCACTGTGTGTGGCAATGGGAGCGAAATAGTGACTCTTCTTACCAGAGAACAACTCTTGCTCGTAGGACCAAAAACTGCATGTGATTTTACTCCATTTAGGACTTGGAAACAAACGCTAGCTCGCCTTACAAGAAACACACTCTGCTTTTGAGAAAAGAGCACTCGTCTACTCTAATGTGATTCCTATAGGGCCAGAAGAGTGAGCTTGCTCAGAACAAAAGAACTGTGCTTCCTAGCTTCCTACACACACCGACTATATTTAGTTCAACTCTGCTTAGGAAACTGACAAGAACAGTAGATACTCTTCAGTCCAATACACTGCACATGCTGGGAACAGACGCCAGTGCTATTTGCCCTGTGTATAGCAATGGGAGCGCAATAGTGTCTCTTCTTTCCAGAAAACAACTCTTGCTCGTAGGACCAAAAACTGCATGTGATTCAACTCCATTTAGGACTGGGAAACAAATGCTAGCTCGCCTTACAAGAAACACACTCTGCTTTTGAGAAAAGAGCACTCTTCTACTCTACTGTGTTTCCTATGGGATCCGAACAGTGAGCTTGCTCAGAACAGAAGAAGTGTGCTTCCTACACACAGGCCATATCCAGTTCAACTCTGCTTAGGAAACTGACAAGAACAGTAGCTCCTCTTCAGTCCAATACACTGTACTTGCTGGGAACAGACGCCAGTGCTATTTGCACTGTGTATGGCAATGGGAGCGCAATAGTGACTCTTCTTACCAAAAAACAACTCTTGCTCGTAGTACCAGAAACTGTATGGGATTCAACACCATTTAGGACTGGGAAACAAACACTAGCTCGCCTTACAAGAAATACACTCTGCTTTTGAGAAAAGAGCATACTTCTACTCTACTGTGTTTCCTATGGGATCCGAACAGTGAGCTTGCTCAGAACAAAGAACTGTGCTTCCTACACACACGGGCCATATCTAGTTCTACTCTGCTTAGGAAACTGACAAGAACAGTAGCTCCTCATCAGTCCAATTCACTGTACATGCTGGGAACAGACGTGAGTGCTATTTGCTCTGTGTATGGGAATGGGAGCGCAATAGTGACTTTCCTTACAGAAAACAACTCTTGCTCATGGGACCATAAACTTCATGTGATTCAACTCCTTTTAGGACTGGGAAACAAACGCTAGCTCTCCTTACAAGAAACACACTCTGCTTTTGAGAAAAGAGCACTCTTCTACTCTACTGCATTTCCTATAGAGCCAAAACAGTGAGCTTGCTCAGAACAAAAGAACTGTGCTTCCTAGACACACGGCCATATCTGGTTCAATTCTGCTTAGGAAACTGACAAGAACAGTAGATCCTCTACAGTCTAATACACTGTACAGGCTGGGAATAGACGCCACTGCTATTTGCCTTGTGTATGACAATGGGAGCGCAATATTGTCTCTTCTTACCAGAAGAAAACTCTTGCTCGTAGGACCAGAAACTCCATGTGATTCAACTCCATTTAGGACTGGGAAACAAACGCTTGCTCGCCTTACAAGAAACACACTCTGTTTGAGAAAAGAGTACTCTTCTACATTAATGTGTTTCCGATAGGGCCAGAACAGTGAGCTTGCTCAGAAAAAAGGAACTGTGCTTCCTACACACACGGGCCATATCTAGTTCAACTCTACTTAGGAAACTGAAAGAACAGTAGCTCCTCTTCAGTCCAATACACTGTACTTAATGGGAACAGATGCGAGTGTTATTTGCACTGTGTATGGCAATGGGAGCACAATAGTGACTTTCCTTACCAGAAAACAACTCTTGCTCGTAGGACCTAAAACTTCATGTGATTCAACTCCATTTAGGACTGGGAAACAAACACTAGCTCGCCTTACAAGAAACACATTCTGATTTTGAGTAAAGATCACTCTTCTACTCTACTGTGTTTCCTATGGGGACCAAACAGTGAGCTTGCTCAGAACAAAAGTACTGTGCTTCCTACACACACGGCCATATCTAGTTCAATTCTGCTTAGGAAACTGACAAGAACTGTAGATCCTCTTCAGGCCAATACACTGTACATGCTGGGAATAGACGCCAGTGCTATTTGCCCTGTGTATTACAATAGGAGCGCAATAGTGACTCTTCTTACCAGAAAACAACTCTTGCTCATAGGAACAGAAACTGCATGTGATTTTACTCCATTTAGGACTGGGAAACAAACGCTAGCTCGTCTTACAAGAAACACACTCTGCTTTTAGGAAAGGGCACTCTTCTACTCTAATGTGTTTCCTATAGGGCCAGAAGAGTGAGCTTGCTCAGAACAAAAGAACTGTGCTTCCAACACACACCGACTATATTTAGTTCCATATGCTTAGGAAACTGACAAGAATAGTAGATCCTCTTCAGTCCAATACACTGTACTTGCTGGGAACAGACGCGAGTGCTATTTGCACTGTGTATGACAATGGGAGCGCAATAGTGACTCTTCTTACCAGAAAAGAACTCTTGCTCTGAAAACCAGAAACTGCATGTGATTCAACTCCATTTAGGACTGGGAAACAAACGCTAACTCGCCTTACAAGAAACACACTCTGCTTTTGAGAAAAGAGCACTCTTCTACTCTACTGTGTTTCCTATGGGATCCAAAGAGTGAGCTTGCTCAGAACAGAAGAAGTGTGCTTCCTACACACACGGGCCATATCCAGTTCAACTCTGCTTAGGAAACTGACAAGAACAGTAGCTCCTCTTCAGTCCAATACACTGTACTTGCTGGGAACAGATGCCAGTGCTATTTGCACTGTGCATGGCAATGGGAGCACAATAGTGACTCTTCTTACCAGAAAACAACTCTTGCTCGTAGGACCAGAAACTGCATGGGTTTCAACTCCATTTATGACTGGAAAACAAACACTAGCTCGCGTTACAAGAAATACACTCTGCTTTGGAGAAAAGAGCACACTTCTACTCTACTGTGTTTCCTATAGGGTCCGAAGAGTGAGCTTGCTCAGAACAAAAGAACTGTGCTTCCTACACACACGGGCCATATCTATTCCAACTCTTCTTAGGAAACTGACAAGAACAGTAGATCCTCTTCAGTCCAATACACTGTACTTGATGGTAACAGAAGGGAGTGCTATTTGCACTGTGTGTGGCAATGGGAGCTCAATAGTGACTTTCCTTACCAGAAAACAATTCTTGCTCGTAGGACCAGAAACTGCATGAGATTCAACTCCATTTAGAACTGGGAAACAAACGCTAGCTCGCCTTACAATAAACACACTCTGCTTTTGAGAAAAGACAACTCATCTACTCTTCTGTTTTTCCTATAGGGTCCGAACAGTGAGCTTGCTCCGAACAAAAGAACCGTGCTTCCTACAAACACGGGCCATATCTAGTTCAACTCTGCTTAGGAAACTGACAAGAACAGTAGCTCCTCTTCAGTCCAATACACTGCACATGCTGGGAACAGACGCCAGTGCTATTTGCCCTGTGTATAGCAATGGGAGCACAATAGTGACTCTTCTTTCCAGAAAACAACTCTTGCTCATAGGATCAAAAACTGCATGGGATTCAACTCCATTTAGGACTGGGAAACAAACGCTAGCTCGCCTTACAAGAAATACACTCTGTTTTTGAGAAAAGGGCACACTTCTACTCCACTGTGTTTCCTATAGGGTCCGAAGAGTGAGCTTTCTCAGAACAAAAGAACTGTGCTTCCTACACACACCGACTATATTTAGTACAACTCTGATTAGGAAACTGACAAGAACAGTAGATCCTCTTCACTCCAATACATTGTACATGCTGGGAACAGATGCCAGTGCTATTTGCCCTGTGTATGACAACGAGAGCGCAATAGTGACTCTTCTTACCAGAAAACATCTCTTTCTCATAGGACCAGAAACTGCATGTGATTCAACTCCATTTAAGACTGCGAAACAAACGCTAGCAACCTTCCAAGAAACACACTCTGCTTTTGAGAAAAGAGCACTCTTCTACTCTACTGTGTTTCCTAAAGGGCCAAAACAGTGAGCTTGCTCAGAACAAAAGAACTGTGCTTCCTACACACACGGCCATATCTAGTTCAATTCTGCTTAGTAAACTGACAAGAATAGTAGATCCTCTTCAGTCCAATACACTGTACTTCCTGGGAACAAACGCGAGTGCTATTTGCACTGTATATGGCAATGGGAGCATAATAGTGACTCTTCTTACCAGAAAACATCTCTTGTTTGTGGGACCAGAAACTGCATGGGATTCAACTCCATTTCTGACTCGGAAACAAACACTAGCTCGCCTTACAAGAAACATACTCTGCTTTTGAGAAAAGAGCACTCTTCTACTCTACTGTGTTTCCTATGGGATCTGAACAGTGAGCTTGCTCAGAACAAAAGAACTGTGCTTCCTACACACACGGGCCATATCTAGTTCAACTCTGCTTAGGAAACTGACAAGAACAGTATCTCCTCTTCAGTCCAATACACTGTACTTGCTGGGAACAGACGCCAGTGCTATTTGCACTGTGTATGGCAATGGGAGCGCAATAGTGACTTTCCTTACCAAAAAACAACTCTTGCTCGTAGTACCAGAAACTGCATGGGATTCAACACCATTTAGGACTGGGAAACAAACACTAGCTCGCCTTACAAGAAATACACTCTGCTTTTGAGAAAAGAGCACACTTCTACTCTACTGTGTTTCCTATGGGATCCGAACAGTGAGCTTGCTCAGAACAAAGAACTGTGCTTCCTACACACACGGGCCATATCTAGTTCTACTCTGCTTAGGAAACTGACAAGAACAGTAGCTCCTCATCAGTCCAATTCACTGTACATGCTGGGAACAGACGTGAGTGCTATTTGCTCTGTGTATGGGAATGGGAGCGCAATAGTGACTTTCCTTACAGAAAACAACTCTTGCTCATGGGACCAAAAACTTCATGTGATTCAACTCCTTTTAGGACTGGGAAACAAACGCTAGCTCTCCTTACAAGAAACACACTCTGCTTTTGAGAAAAGAGCACTCTTCTACTCTACTGCATTTCTTATAGAGCCAAAACAGTGAGCTTGCTCAGAACAAAAGAACTGTGCTTCCTAGACACACGGCCATATCTGGTTCAATTCTGCTTAGGAAACTGACAAGAACAGTAGATCCTCTACAGTCTAATACACTGTACAGGCTGGGAATAGACGCCACTGCTATTTGCCTTGTGTATGACAATGGGAGCGCAATATTGTCTCTTCTTACCAGAAGAAAACTCTTGCTCGTAGGACCAGAAACTGCATGTGATTCAACTCCATTTAGGACTGGGAAACAAACGCTAGCTCGCCTTACGAGAAACACACTCTGCTTTTGAGAAAAGAGCACTCTTCTACTCTAATGTGTTTCCGATAGGGCCAGAACAGTGAGCTTGCTCAGAAAAAAGGAACTGTGCTTCCTACACACACGGGCCATATCTAGTTCAACTCTACTTAGGAAACTGAAAGAACAGTAGCTCCTCTTCAGTCCAATACACTGTACTTAATGGGAACAGATGCGAGTGTTATTTGCACTGTGTATGGCAATGGGAGCACAATAGTGACTTTCCTTACCAGAAAACAACTCTTGCTCGTAGGACCTAAAACTTCATGTGATTCAACTCCATTTAGGACTGGGAAACAAACACTAGCTCGCCTTACAAGAAACACATTCTGATTTTGAGTAGAGATCACTCTTCTACTCTACTGTGTTTCCTATGGGGACCGAACAGTGAGCTTGCTCAGAACAAAAGAACTGTGCTTCCTACACACACGGCCATATCTAGTTCAATTCTGCTTAGGAAACTGACAAGAACAGTAGATCCTCTTCAGGCCAATACACTGTACATGCTGGGAATAGACGCCAGTGCTATTTGCCCTGTGTATTACAATAGGAGCGCAATAGTGACTCTTCTTACCAGAAAACAACTCTTGCTCATAGGAACAGAAACTGCATGTGATTTTACTCCATTTAGGACTGGGAAACAAACGCTAGCTCGTCTTACAAGAAACACACTCTGCTTTTAGGAAAGGGCACTCTTCTACTCTAATGTGTTTCCTATAGGGCCAGAAGAGTGAGCTTGCTCAGAACAAAAGAACTGTGCTTCCAACACACACCGACTATATTTAGTTCCATATGCTTAGGAAACTGACAAGAATAGTAGATCCTCTTCAGTCCAATACACTGTACTTGCTGGGAACAGACGCGAGTGCTATTTGCACTGTGTATGACAATGGGAGCGCAATAGTGACTCTTCTTACCAGAAAAGAACTCTTGCTCTGAAAACCAGAAACTGCATGTGATTCAACTCCATTTAGGACTGGGAAACAAACGCTAACTCGCCTTACAAGAAACACACTCTGCTTTTGAGAAAAGAGCACTCTTCTACTCTACTGTGTTTCCTATGGGATCCAAAGAGTGAGCTTGCTCAGAACAGAAGAAGTGTGCTTCCTACACACACGGGCCATATCCAGTTCAACTCTGCTTAGGAAACTGACAAGAACAGTAGCTCCTCTTTAGTCCAATACACTGTACTTGCTGGGAACAGACGCCAGTGCTATTTGCACTGTGTATGGCAATGGGAGCACAATAGTGACTCTTCTTACCAGAAAACAACTCTTGCTCGTAGGACCAGAAACTGCATGGGTTTCAACTCCATTTATGACTGGAAAACAAACACTAGCTCGCGTTACAAGAAATACACTCTGCTTTGGAGAAAAGAGCACACTTCTACTCTACTGTGTTTCCTATAGGGTCCGAAGAGTGAGCTTGCTCAGAACAAAAGAACTGTGCTTCCTACACACACGGGCCATATCTATTCCAACTCTTCTTAGGAAACTGACAAGAACAGTAGATCCTCTTCAGTCCAATACACTGTACTTGATGGTAACAGAAGGGAGTGCTATTTGCACTGTGTGTGGCAATGGGAGCTCAATAGTGACTTTCCTTACCAGAAAACAATTCTTGCCTGTTAGGACCAGAAACTGCATGAGATTCAACTCCATTTAGAACTGGGAAACAAACGCTAGCTCGCCTTACAATAAACACACTCTGCTTTGAGAAAAGACAACTCATCTACTCTTCTGTTTTTCCTATAGGGTCCGAACAGTGAGCTTGCTCAGAACAAAAGAACCGTGCTTCCTACAAACACGGGCCATATCTAGTTCAACTCTGCTTAGGAAACTGACAAGAACAGTAGCTCCTCTTCAGTCCAATACACTGCACATGCTGGGAACAGACGCCAGTGCTATTTGCCCTGTGTATAGCAATGGGAGCGCAATAGTGACTCTTCTTTCCAGAAAACAACTCTTGCTCATAGGACCAAAAACTGCATGGGATTCAACTCCATTTAGGACTGGGAAACAAACGCTAGCTCGCCTTACAAGAAATACACTCTGTTTTTGAGAAAAGGGCACACTTCTACTCTACTGTGTTTCCTATAGGGTCCGAAGAGTGAGCTTTCTCAGAACAAAAGAACTGTGCTTCCTACACACACCGACTATATTTAGTACAACTCTGATTAGGAAACTGACAAGAACAGTAGATCCTCTTCACTCCAATACATTGTACATGCTGGGAACAGATGCCAGTGCTATTTGCCCTGTGTATGACAACGAGAGCGCAATAGTGACTCTTCTTACCAGAAAACATCTCTTGCTCATAGGACCAGAAACTGCATGTGATTCAACTCCATTTAAGACTGTGAAACAAACGCTAGCAACCTTCCAAGAAACACACTCTGCTTTTGAGAAAAGAGCACTCTTCTACTCTACTGTGTTTCCTAAAGGGCCAAAACAGTGAGCTTGCTCAGAACAAAAGAACTGTGCTTCCTACACACACGGCCATATCTAGTTCAATTCTGCTTAGTAAACTGACAAGAATAGTAGATCCTCTTCAGTCCAATACACTGTACTTGCTAGGAACAGACGCCAGTGCTATTTGCACTGTGTATGGCAATGGGAGCACAATAGTGACTCTTCTTAACAGAAAACAACTCTTGCTCGTAGGACCAGAAACTGCATGGGATTCAACACCATTTAGGACTGGGAAACAAACACTAGCTCGCCTTACAAGAAATACACTCTGCTTTTGAGAAAAGAGCACACTTCTACTCTACTGTGTTTCCTATAGGGGTCCGAAGAGTGAGCTTGCTCAGAACAAAAGAACTGTGCTTCCTACACACACGGGCCATATCTATTCCAACTCTTCTTAGGAAACTGACAAGAACAGTAGATCCTCTTCAGTCCAATACACTGTACTTGGTGGTAACAGACGGGAGTGCTATTTGCACTGTGTGTGGCAATGGGAGCGCAATAGTGACTTTCCTTACCAGAAAACAACTCTTGCTCGTAGGACCAGAAACTGCATGAGATTCAACTCCATTTAGAACTGGGAAACAAACGCTAGCTCGCCTTACAATAAACACACTCTGCTTTTGAGAAAAGACAACTCATCTACTCTACTGTGTTTTCTATAGGGTCCGAACAGTGAGCTTGCTCTGAACAAAAGAACCGTGCTTCCTACACACACGGGCCATATCTAGTTCAACTCTGCTTAGGAAACTGACAAGAACAGTAGCTCCTCTTCAGTCCAATACACTGTACTTGCTGGGAACAGACGCCAGTGCTATTTGTACGGTGTATGGCAATGGGAGCGCAATAGTGACTCTTCTTACCAGAAAACAACTCTTGCTCATAGGACCAAAAACTGCATGTGATTCAACTCCATTTAGGACTGGGAAACAAACGCTAGGTCGCCATACAAGAAACACACTCTAATTTTGAGAAAAGGGCACTCTTCTACTCTACAGTGTTTCCTGTAGGGCCAAAACAGTGAGCTTGCTCAGAACAAAAGAACTGTGCTTCCTACACACACGGCCATATCTAGTTCAATTCTGCTTAGGAAACTGACAAGAACAGTAGATCCTCTTCAGTCCAATACACTCTACATGCTGGGAATAGACGCCAGTGCTATTTGCCCTGTGTATTACAATAGGAGCGCAATAGTGACTCTTCTTACCAGAAAACAACTCTTGCTTGTAGGAACAGAAACTGCATGTGATTTTACTCCATTTAAGACTGGGAAACAAATGCTAGCTCGTCTTACAAGAAACACACTCTGCTTTTAGGAAAGGGCACTCTTCTACTCTAATGTGTTTCCTATAGGGCCATAAGAGTGAGCTTGCTCAGAACAAAAGAACTGTGCTTCCAACACACACCGACTATATTTAGTTCCATATGCTTAGGAAACTGACAAGAATAGTAGATCCTCTTCAGTCCAATACACTGTACTTGCTGGGAACAGACGCGAGTGCTATTTGCCCTGTGTATGACAATGGGAGCGCAATAGTGACTCTTATTACCAGAAAACAACTCTTGATCGTAAAACCAGAAACTGCATGTGATTCAACTCCATTTAGGACTGGGAAACAAACGCTAACTCGCCTTACAAGAAACACACTCTGCTTTTGAGAAAAGAGCACTCTTCTACTCTACTGTGTTTCCTATGGGATCCGAAGAGTGAGCTTGCTCAGAACAAAAGAAGTGTGCTTCCTACACACACGGGCCATATCCAGTTCAACTCTGCTTAGGAAACTGACAAGAACAGTAGCTCCTCTTCAGTCCAATACACTGTACTTGCTGGGAACAGACGCCAGTGCTATTTGCACTGTGTATGGCAATGGGAGCACAATAGTGACTCTTCTTACCAGAAAACAACTCTTGCTCGTAGGACCAGAAACTGCATGGGTTTCAACTCCATTTATGACTGGAAAACAAACACTAGCTCGCGTTACAAGAAATACACTCTGCTTTGGAGAAAAGAGCACACTTCTACTCTACTGTGTTTCCTATAGGGTCCGAAGAGTGAGCTTGCTCAGAACAAAAGAACTGTGCTTCCTACACAAACGGGCCATATCTATTCCAACTCTTCTTAGGAAACTGACAAGAACAGTAGATCCTCTTCAGTCCAATACACTGTACTAGATGGTAACAGACGGGAGTGCTATTTGCACTGTGTGTGGCAATGGGAGCGCAATAGTGACTTTCCTTACCAGGAAAACAACTCTTGCTCTTAGGACCAGAAACTGCATGAGATTCAACTCCATTTAGAACTGGGAAACAAACGCTAGCTGGCCTTACAATAAACACACTCTGCTTTTGAGAAAAGACAACTCATCTACTCTACTGTGTTTCCTATAGGGTCCAAACAGTGAGCTTGCTCCGAACAAAAGAACCGTGCTTCCTACACACACGGGCCATATCTAGTTCAACTCTGCTTAGGAAACTGACAGGAACAGTAGCTCCTCTTCAGTCCAATACACTGTACATGCAGGGAATAGACGCCAGTGCTATTTGCCCTGTGTATTACAATGGCACCGCAATAGTGACTCTTCTCTCCAGAGAACAACTCTAGCTCGTAGGAACAGAAACTGCATGAGACTTTACTCCATTTAGGACTGGGAAACAAACGCTAGCTTGCCTTACAAGAAACACACTCTGCTTTTGAGAAAAGAGCACTCTGCTACTCTAATGTGATTCCTATAGGGCCAGAAGAGTGAGCTTGCTCAGAACAAAAGAACTGTGCTTCCTACACACACCGACTATATTTAGTTCAACTCTGCTTAGGAAACTGACAAGAACAGTAGATCCTCTTCAGTCCAATACACTGCACATGCTGGGAACAGACGCCAGTGCTATTTGCCCTGTGTATAGCAATGGGAGCACAATAGTGACTCTTCTTTCCAGAAAACAACTCTTGCTCGTAGGACCAAAACTGCATGGGATTCAACTCCATTTAGGACTGGGAAACAAACGCTAGCTCGCCTTACAAGAAATACACTCTGCTTTTGAGAAAAGGGCACACTTCTACTCTACTGTGTTTCCTATAGGGTCCGAAGAGTGAGCTTTCTCAGAACAAAAGAACTGTGCTTCCTACACACACCGACTATATTTAGTACAACTCTGATTAGGAAACTGACAAGAACAGTAGATCATCTTCACTCCAATACACTGTACATGCTGGGAACAGATGCCAGTGCTATTTGCCTGTGTATGACAACGAGAGCGCAATAGTGACTCTTCTTACCAGAAAACAACTCTTGCTCGTAGGACCAGAGACTGCATGAGATTCAACTCGATTTAAGACTGCGAAACAAACGCTAGCTCTCTTACAAGAAACACACTCTGCTTTTGAGAAAAGAGCACTCTTCTACTCTACTGTGTTTCCTAAAGGGCCAAAACAGTGAGCTTGCTCAGAACAAAAGAACTGTGCTTCCTACACACACGGCCATATCTAGTTCAATTCTGCTTAGTAAACTGACAAGAATAGTAGATCCTCTTCAGTCCAATACACTGTACTTCCTGGGAACAGACGCGAGTGCTATTTGCACTGTATATGGCAATGGGAGCGTAATAGTGACTCTTCTTACCGGAAAACATCTCTTGCTCGTGGGACCAGAAACTGCATGGGATTCAACTCCATTTCTGACTCGGAAACAAACACTAGCTCGCCTTACAAGAAACACACTCTGCTTTTGAGAAAAGAGCACTCTTCTACTCTACTGTGTTTCCTATGGGATCTGAACAGTGAGCTTGCTCAGAACAAAAGAACTGTGCTTCCTACACACACGGGCCATATCTAGTTCAACTCTGCTTAGGAAACTGACAAGAAGAGTAGCTCCTCTTCAGTCCAATACACTGCACATGCTGGGAACAGACGCCAGTGCTATTTGCCCTGTGTATAGCAATGGGAGCGCAATAGTGACTCTTCTTTCCAGAAAACAACTCTTGCTCATAGGACCAAAAACTGCACGGGATTCAACTCCATTTAGGACTGGGAAACAAACGCTAGCTCGCCTTACAAGAAATACACTCTGTTTTTGAGAAAAGGGCACACTTCTACTCTACTGTGTTTCCTATAGGGTCCGAAGAGTGAGCTTTCTCAGAACAAAAGAACTGTGCTTCCTACACACACCGACTATATTTAGTACAACTCTGATTAGGAAACTGACAAGAACAGTAGATCCTCTTCACTCCAATACATTGTACATGCTGGGAACAGATGCCAGTGCTATTTGCCCTGTGTATGACAACGAGAGCGCAATAGTGACTCTTCTTACCAGAAAACATCTCTTGCTCATAGGACCAGAAACTGCATGTGATTCAACTCCATTTAAGACTGTGAAACAAACGCTAGCAACCTTCCAAGAAACACACTCTGCTTTTGAGAAAAGAGCACTCTTCTACTCTACTGTGTTTCCTAAAGGGCCAAAACAGTGAGCTTGCTCAGAACAAAAGAACTGTGCTTCCTACACACACGGCCATATCTAGTTCAATTCTGCTTAGTAAACTGACAAGAACAGTAGCTCCTCTTCAGTCCAATACACTGTACTTGCTGGGAACAGACGCCAGTGCTATTTGCACTGTGTATGGCAATGGGAGCACAATAGTGACTCTTCTTACCAGAAAACAACTCTTGCTCGTAGGACCAGAAACTGCATGGGTTTCAACTCCATTTATGACTGGAAAACAAACACTAGCTCGCGTTACAAGAAATACACTCTGCTTTGGAGAAAAGAGCACACTTCTACTCTACTGTGTTTCCTATAGGGTCCGAAGAGTGAGCTTGCTCAGAACAAAAGAACTGTGCTTCCTACACAAACGGGCCATATCTATTCCAACTCTTCTTAGGAAACTGACAAGAACAGTAGATCCTCTTCAGTCCAATACACTGTACTAGGTGGTAACAGACGGGAGTGCTATTTGCACTGTGTGTGGCAATGGGAGCGCAATAGTGACTTTCCTTACCAGAAAACAACTCTTGCTCTTAGGACCAGAAACTGCATGAGATTCAACTCCATTTAGAACTGGGAAACAAACGCTAGCTGGCCTTACAATAAACACACTCTGCTTTTGAGAAAAGACAACTCATCTACTCTACTGTGTTTCCTATAGGGTCCAAACAGTGAGCTTGCTCCGAACAAAAGAACCGTGCTTCCTACACACACGGGCCATATCTAGTTCAACTCTGCTTAGGAAACTGACAGGAACAGTAGCTCCTCTTCAGTCCAATACACTGTACATGCAGGGAATAGACGCCAGTGCTATTTGCCCTGTGTATTACAATGGCACCGCAATAGTGACTCTTCTCTCCAGAGAACAACTCTAGCTCGTAGGAACAGAAACTGCATGAGACTTTACTCCATTTAGGACTGGGAAACAAACGCTAGCTTGCCTTACAAGAAACACACTCTGCTTTTGAGAAAAGAGCACTCTGCTACTCTAATGTGATTCCTATAGGGCCAGAAGAGTGAGCTTGCTCAGAACAAAAGAACTGTGCTTCCTACACACACCGACTATATTTAGTTCAACTCTGCTTAGGAAACTGACAAGAACAGTAGATCCTCTTCAGTCCAATACACTGCACATGCTGGGAACAGACGCCAGTGCTATTTGCCCTGTGTATAGCAATGGGAGCACAATAGTGACTCTTCTTTCCAGAAAACAACTCTTGCTCGTAGGACCAAAACTGCATGGGATTCAACTCCATTTAGGACTGGGAAACAAACGCTAGCTCGCCTTACAAGAAATACACTCTGCTTTTGAGAAAAGGGCACACTTCTACTCTACTGTGTTTCCTATAGGGTCCGAAGAGTGAGCTTTCTCAGAACAAAAGAACTGTGCTTCCTACACACACCGACTATATTTAGTACAACTCTGATTAGGAAACTGACAAGAACAGTAGATCATCTTCACTCCAATACACTGTACATGCTGGGAACAGATGCCAGTGCTATTTGCCTGTGTATGACAACGAGAGCGCAATAGTGACTCTTCTTACCAGAAAACAACTCTTGCTCGTAGGACCAGAGACTGCATGAGATTCAACTCGATTTAAGACTGCGAAACAAACGCTAGCTCTCTTACAAGAAACACACTCTGCTTTTGAGAAAAGAGCACTCTTCTACTCTACTGTGTTTCCTAAAGGGCCAAAACAGTGAGCTTGCTCAGAACAAAAGAACTGTGCTTCCTACACACACGGCCATATCTAGTTCAATTCTGCTTAGTAAACTGACAAGAATAGTAGATCCTCTTCAGTCCAATACACTGTACTTCCTGGGAACAGACGCGAGTGCTATTTGCACTGTATATGGCAATGGGAGCGTAATAGTGACTCTTCTTACCGGAAAACATCTCTTGCTCGTGGGACCAGAAACTGCATGGGATTCAACTCCATTTCTGACTCGGAAACAAACACTAGCTCGCCTTACAAGAAACACACTCTGCTTTTGAGAAAAGAGCACTCTTCTACTCTACTGTGTTTCCTATGGGATCTGAACAGTGAGCTTGCTCAGAACAAAAGAACTGTGCTTCCTACACACACGGGCCATATCTAGTTCAACTCTGCTTAGGAAACTGACAAGAACAGTATCTCCTCTTCAGTCCAATACACTGTACTTACTGGGAACAGACGCGAGTTCTATTTGCTCTGTGTATGGGAATGGGAGCGCAATAGTGACTTTCCTTACAGAAAACAACTCTTGCTCATGGGACCAAAAACTTCATGTGATTCAACTCCTTTTAGGACTGGGAAACAAACGCTAGCTCTCCTTACAAGAAACACACTCTGCTTTTGAGAAAAGAGCACTCTTCTACTCTACTGTGTTTCCTATAGAGACAAAACAGTGAGCTTGCTCAGAACAAAAGAACTGTGCTTCCTAGACACACGGCCATATCTGGTTCAATTCTGCTTAGGAAACTGACAAGAACAGTAGATCCTCTACAGTCTAATACACTGTACATGCTGGGAATAGAAGCCAGTGCTATTTGCCTTATGTATGACAATGGGAGCGCAATATTGTCTCTTCTTACCAGAAAACAACTCTTGCTCGCAGGACCAGAAACTGCATGTGATTCAACTCCATTTAGGACTGGGAAACAAACGCTAGCTCGCCTTACAAGAAACACACTCTGCTTTAGAGAAAAGAGCACTCTTCTACTCTAATGTGTTTCCGATAGGGCCAGAACAGTGAGCTTGCTCAGAAAAAAGGAACTGTGCTTCCTACACACGGGCCATATCCAGTTCAACTCTGCTTAGGATACTGACAAGAACAGTAGCTCCTCTTCAGTCCAATACACTGTACTTGCTGGGAACAGACGCCAGTGCTATTTGCACTGTGTATGGCAATGGGAGCACAATAGTGACTCTTTTTACCAGAAAACAACTCTTGCTTGTAGGACCAGAAACTGCATGGGATTCAACACCATTTAGGACTGGGAAACAAACACTAGCTCGCGTTACAAGAAATACACTCTGCTTTTGAGAAAAGAGCACACTTCTACTCTACTGTGTTTCCTATAGGGTCCGAAGAGTGAGCTTGCGCAGAACAAAAGAACTGTGCTTCCTACACACACGGGCCATATCTATTCCAACTCTTCTTAGGAAACTGACAAGAACAGTAGATCCTCTTCAGTCCAATACACTGTACTTAATGGTAACAGACGGGAGTGCTATTTGCACTGTGTGTGGCAATGGGAGCACAATAGTGACTTTCCTTACCAGAAAACAACTCTTGCTCGTAGGACCAGAAACTGCATGAGATTCAACTCCATTTAGAACTGGGAAACAAACGCTAGCTGGTCTTACAATAAACACACTCTGCTTTTGAGAAAAGACAACTCATCTACTCTACTGTGTTTCCTATGGGGTCCGAACAGTGAGCTTGCTCCGAACAAAAGAACCGTGCTTCCTACACACACGGGCCATATCTCGTTCAACTCTGCTTAGGAAACTGACAAGAACAGTAGCTGCTCTTCAGTCCAATACAGTGTACTTGCTGGGAACAGACGCCAGTGCTATTTGCACTGTGTATGGCAATGGGAGCGCAATAGTGATTCTTCTTTCCAGAAAACAACTCTTGCTCATGGGACCAAAAACTGCATGTGATTCAACTCCATTTAGGACTGGGAAACAAAAGCTAGCTCGCCTTACAAGAAACTCACTCTGCTTTTGAGAAAAGGGCACTCTTCTACTCTAATGTGTTTCCTATAGGGCCAGAAAAGTGAGCTTGCTCAGAACAAAAGAACTGTGCTTCCTACACACACCGACTATATCTCGTTCAACTCTCCTTAGGAAACTGACAAGAACAGTAGCTCCTCTTCAGTCCAATACACTGTACTTGCTGGGAACAGACGCCAGTGCTATTTGTACTGTGTATGGCAATGGGAGCGCAATAGTGACTCTTCTTACCAGAAAACAACTCTTGCTCCTAGGACCAAAAACTGCCTGTGATTCAACTCCATTTAGGACTGGGAAACAAACGCTAGCTCGCCTTACATTAAACACACTCTACTTTTGAGAAAAGGGCACTCTTCTACTCTACTGTGTTTCTTATAGGGCCAAAACAGTGAGCTTGCTCAGAACAAAAGAACTGTGCTTCCTACACACACGGCCTTATCTAGTTCAACTCTGCTTAGGAAACTGACAAGAACAGTAGATCCTCTTCAGTCCAATACACTGTACATGCAGGGAATAAACGCCAGTGCTATTTGCCCTGTGTATGACAATGGCAGCGCAATAGTGACTCTTCTTACCAGAAAACAACTCTTGCTCGTAGGACCAGAAACTGCATGTGATTTTACTCCATTTAGGACTGGGAAACAAACGCTAGCTTGCCTTACAAGAAACACACTCTGCTTCTGAGAAAAGAGCACTCTTCTACTCTACTTTGTTTCCTTTGGGGTCCAAACAGTGAGCTTGCTCAGAACAAAAGAACTGTGCTTCCTAAACACACGGGCCATATCTAGTTCAACTCTGTGTAGGAAACTGACAAGAACAGTAGCTCCTATTCAGTCCAATACACTGTACTTGCTGGGAAAAGACGCGAGAGCTATTTGCACTGTATATGGCAATGGGATCCCAATAGTGACTCTTCTTACCAGAAAACAGCTCTTGCTCGTAGGACCAAAAACTGCATGGGATTCAACTCCATTTCTGACTGGGAAAGAAACACTGGCTCGCCTTACAAGAAACACACTCTGCTTTTGAGAAAAGAGCCCTCTTCTAATCTAAAGTGTTTCCTATGTGGTCCGAACAGTGAGCTTGCTCAGAACAAAAGAACTGTGCTTCCTACACTCAGGGGCCATATCTAGTTCAACTCTGCTTAGGAAACTGACAAGAACAGTAGCTCCTCTTCAGTCCAATACACTGTACTTGTTGCGAACAAACACGAGTGCTATTTGCACTGTGTATGGCAATGGGAGTGCAATAGTGACTCTTCTTACCAGAAAACAACTCTTGCTCGTAGGACCAGAAACTGCATTGGATTCAAATTTATTTCTGACTGGGAAACAAACACTAGCTCGCCTTACAAGAAACACACTCTGCTTTTGAGAAAAGAGCACTCTTCTACTCTACTGTGTTTCCTATGGGATCCGAACAGTAGCTTGCTCAGAACAAAAGAACTGTGCTTCCTACACACAATGCCATATCTAGTTCAACTCTGCTTAGGAAACTGACAAGAACAGTAGCTCCTCTTCAGTCCAATACACTGTACTTGCTGGGAACAGACATGCTATTGGCACTGTGTAGGGGAATGGGAGCACAATAGTGACTTTCCTTACCAGAAAACAACTCTTGCTCATGGGACCAAAAACTGCATGTGATTCAACTCCATTTAGGACTGGGAAACAAACGGTAGCTCGCTTTACAAGAAACACACTCTGCTTTTGAGAAAAGAGCACTCTTCTACTCTACTCTGTTTTCAAAAGAGCCAGAACAGTGAGCTTGCTCAGAAGAAAAGAACTGTGCTTCCTACACACACGGCCATATCTGGTTCAATTCTGCTTAGGAAACTGACAAGAACAGTAGGTCCTCTTCAGTCCAATACACTGTACATGCTGGGAATAGACGCCAGTGCTATTTGCGTTGTGTATGACAATGGGAGCGCAATAGTGACTCTTCTTACCAGAAAACAACTCTTGCTCGTAGGACCAGAAACTGCATGTGATTCAACTCCATTTAGGACTGCGAAACAAACGCTAGCTAGCCTTACAAGAAACACACTCTGCTTTTGAGAAAAGAGCACTTTTCTACTCTACTGTGTTTCCTTTGGGGTCCAAACAGTGAGCTTGCTCAGAACAAAAGAACTGTGCTTCCTACACACACGGGCCATATCTAGTTCAACTCTGTGTTGGAAACAGACAAGAACAGTAGCTCCTATTCAGTCCAATACACTGTACTTGCTGGGAAAAGACGCGAGAGCTATTTGTACTGTATATGGCAATGGGATCCCAATAGTGACTCTTCTTACCAGAAAACAACTCTTGCTCCTAGGAACAGAAACTGCATGGGATTCAACTCCACTTCTGACTGGGAAACAAACACTAGCTCGCCTTACAAGAAACACACTCTGCTCTTGAGAAAAGAGCCCTCTTCTACTCTAAAGTGTTTCCTATGGGGTCCAAACAGTGAGCTTGCTCAGAACAAAAGAACTGTGCTTCCTACACACAGGGGCCATATCTAGTTCAACTCTGCTTAGGAAACTGACAAGAACAGTAGCTCATCTTCAGTCCAATACACTGTACTTGCTGCGAACGAACGCGAGTGCTATTTGCACTGTGTATGGCAATGGGAGCGCAATAGTGACACTACTTACCAGAAAACAACTCTTGCTCATAGGACCAAAAACTGCATGTGATTCAACTCCATTTAGGACTGGGAAACAAACGCTAGCTCGCCTTACAAGAAACACACTCTGCTTTTGAGAAAAGAGCACTCTTCTACTCTACTGAGTTTCCTATAGGGCCAGAACAGTGAGCTTGCTCAGAACAAAAGAACTGTGCTTCCTAAACACACGGGCCATATCTATATCAATTCTGCATAGGAAACTGACAAGGACAGTAGCTCCTCTTCAGTCCAATACACTGTACTTGCTGCGAACAGACGCGAGTGCTATTTGCACTGTGTATGGCAATGGGAGCGCAATAGTGACTCTTCTTACCAGAAAACAACTCTTGCTCGTAGGACCAAAAACTACATGTGATTCAACTCCATTTAGGACTGGGAAACAAACGCTTGCTCGCCTTACAAGAAACACACTCTGCTTTTGAGAAAAGAGCCCTCTTCTAATCTAAAGTGTTTCCTATGGGGTCCGAACAGTGAGCTTGCTCAGAACAAAAGAACTGTGCTTCCTACACACACGAGCCATATCTAGTTCAACTCTGCTTAGGAAACTGACAAGAACAGTAGCTCATCTTCAGTACAATACACTGTACTTGCTGCGAATAAACGCGAGAGCTATTTGCACTGTGTATGGCAATGGGAGAGCAATAGTGACTCTTCTTACCAGAAAACAACTCTTGCTCGTAGGACCAAAAGCTACATGTGACTCAACTACATTGAGGACTGGGAAACAATCGCTAGATCGCCTTACAAGAAACACACTCTGCTTTTGAGAAAAGAGCACTATTCTACTCTACTGTGTTTCCTATAGGGCCAAAACAATGAGCTTGCTCAATACAAAAGAACTGTGCTTCCTACACACACGGTCAAACCTAGTGCAATTCTGCTTAGGAAACTGACAAGAATAGCAGATCCTCTTCAGTCCAATACACTGTACTTGCTGGGAAGAGACGCGAGTGCTATTTGCCCTGTGTATGACAATGGGAGCGCAATAGTGACTCTTCTTACCAGAAAACAACTCTTGCTCAAAGGACCAGAAACTGCATGTGATTCAACTCCATTTAGGACTGGGAAACAAACGCTAGCTCGCCTTACAAGAAACACACTCTGGTTTTGAGAAAAGAGCCCTTTTCTACTCTAAAGTATTTCCTATGGGGTCCGAACAGTGAGCTTGCTCAGAACAAAAGAACTGTGCTTCCTACACACGAGCCATATCTAGTTCAACTCTGCTTAGGAAACTGACAAAAACAGTAGCTCCTCTTCAGTCCAATACACTGTACTTGCTGGGAACAGATGCGAGTGCTCTTTGCACTGTGTAGGGGAATGGGAGCACAATAGTGACTTTCCTTACCAGAAAACAACTCTTGATCATGGGTCCAAAAACTGCATGTGATTCAACTCCACTTATGACTTGGAAACAAACGCTAGCTCGCCTTACAAGAAACACACTCTGCTTTTGAGAAAAGAGCACTCTTCTACTCTACTGTGTTTTCTTTAGAGCCAAAATAGTGAGCTTGCTCAGAACAAAAGAACTGTGCTTCCTACACACACGGGCCATATCTAGTTCAACTCTGCTTAGGAAACTGACAAGAACAGTAGCTCCTCTTCAGTCCAATACACTGTACTTGCTGGGAACAGACACCAGTGCTATTTGCCCTGTGTATGACAAAGGGGGCGCAATAGTGACTCTTATTGCCAGAAAACAATTCTTGCTCGTAGGACCAGAAACTGCATGTGATTCAACTCCATTTCGGACTGGGAAACAAACATTAGCTCGCCTTACAAGAAACATACTCTGCTTTTGAGAAAAGAGCACTCTTCTTCTCTACTGTGTTTCCTATAGGGCCAGAATAGTGAGCTTGCTCAGAACAAAAGAACTTTGCTTCTTACATACACGGGCTATATCTAGTTCAACTCTGCTTAAGAAACTGACAAGAACAGTAGCTCCTCTTCAGTCCAATACACTGTATATGCTGGGAACAGACGCCAGTGCTATTTGCCCTGTGTATTATAATGGGATCGCAATAGTGACTCTTCTTACCAGAAAACAACTCTTGCTCGTAGGACCAGAAACTGCATGTGATTTAACTCCATTTAGAACTGGGAAACAAATACTAGCTCGCCTTACAATAAACACACTCTGCTTTTGAGAAAAGAGCACTCTTCTACACTACTGTGTTTCCTATGGGGTCTGAACAGTGAGCTTGCTCCGAACAAAAGAACCGTGCTTCCTACACACACGGGCCATATCTAGTTCAACTCTGCTTAGGAAACTGACAAGAACAGTAGCTCCTCTTCAGTCCAATACACTGTACTTGCTGGGAACAAACGCGAGTGCTATTTGCACTGTGTAAGACTATGGGAGCACAATAGTGACTCTTCTTACCAGAAAACAACTCTTGCTCGTAGGACCAAAAGCTACATGTGATTCAACTCCATTTAGGACTGGGAAACAATCACTAGATCGCCTTACAAGAAACACACTCTGCTTTTGAGAAAAGAGCACTCTTCTACTCTAGTGTGTTTCCTATAGGGCCAAAACAGTGAGCTTGCTCAGAACAAAAGAACTGTGCTTCCTACACACATGGTCAAACCTAGTTCAATTCTGCTTAGGAAACTGACAAGAATAGTAGATCCTCTTCAGTCCAATACACTGTACTTGCTGGGAACAGACGCGAGTGCTATTTGCCCTGTGTATGACAATGGGAGCGCAATAGTGACTCTTCTTACCAGAAAACAACTCTTGCTCATAGGACCAGAAACTGCACGTGATTCAACTCCATTTAGGACTGGGAAACAAACGCTAGCTCGCCTTACAAGAAACACACTCTGCTTTTGAGAAAAGAGCACTCTTCTACTCTACTGTGTTTTATTTAGAGGCAAAACAGTGAGCTTGCTCAGAACAAAAGAACTGTGCTTCCTACACACAGGGGCCATATGTAGTTCAACTCTGCTTAGGAAACTGACAAGAACAGTAGCTCCTCTTCAGTCCAATACACTGTACTTGCTGCGAACAGATGCGAGTGCTATTTGCACTGTGTATGGCAATGGGAGCGCAATAGTGACTCTTCTTACCAGAAAACAACTCTTGCTCGTAGGACCAAAAACTACATGTGATTCAACTCCATTTAGGACTGGGAAACAAACGCTAGGTCGCCTTACAAGAAACACACTCTGCTTTTGAGAAAAGAGCCCTCTTCTAATCTAAAGTGTTTCCTATGGGGTCCGAACAGTGAGCTTGCTCAGAACAAAAGAACTGTGCTTCCTACACACACGAGCCATATCTAGTTCAACTCTGCTTAGGAAACTGACAAGAACAGTAGCTCATCTTCAGTACAATACACTGTACTTGCTGCGAATAAACGCGAGATCTATTTGCACTGTGTATGGCAA
This sequence comes from Peromyscus eremicus, assembly GCF_949786415.1. Taxonomy (NCBI): domain Eukaryota; kingdom Metazoa; phylum Chordata; class Mammalia; order Rodentia; family Cricetidae; genus Peromyscus; species Peromyscus eremicus. Next base: position 88,410 of record NW_026735464.1, on the reverse strand, counting down.
TGGGAGAGCAATAGTGACTCTTCTTACCAGAAAACAACTCTTGCTCATAGGACCAAAAGCTACATGTGACTCAACTCCATTTAGGACTGGGAAACAATCGCTAGATCGCCTTACAAGAAACACACTCTGCTTTTGAGAAAAGAGCACTATTCTACTCTACTGTGTTTCCTATAGTGCCAAAACAGTGAGCTTGCTCAGAACAAAAGAACTGTGCTTCCTACACACACGGCCTTATCTAGTTCAATTCTGCTTAGGAAACTGACAAGAACAGTAGATCCTCTTCAGTCCAATACACTGTACATGCAGGGAATAAACGCCAGTGCTATTTGCCCTGTGTATGACAATGGCAGCGCAATAGTGACTCTTCTTACCAGAAAACAACTCTTGCTCGTAGGACCAGAAACTGCATGTGATTTTACTCCATTTAGGACTGGGAAACAAACGCTAGCTTGCCTTACAAGAAACACACTCTGCTTCTGAGAAAAGAGCACTCTTCTATTCTACTTTGTTTCCTTTGGGGTCCAAACAGTGAGCTTGCTCAGAACAAAAGAACTGTGCTTCCTAAACACACGGGCCATATCCAGTTCAACTCTGTGTAGGAAACTGACAAGAACAGTAGCTCCTATTCAGTCCAATACACTGTACTTGCTGGGAAAAGACGCGAGAGCTATTTGCAAGTATATGGCAATGGGATCCCAATAGTGACTCTTCTTACCAGAAAACAACTCTTGCTCGTAGGACCAAAAACTGCATGGGATTCAACTCCATTTCTGACTGGGAAAGAAACACTGGCTCGCCTTACAAGAAACACACTCTGCTTTTGAGAAAAGAGCCCTCTTCTAATCTAAAGTGTTTCCTATGTGGTCCGAACAGTGAGCTTGCTCAGAACAAAAGAACTGTGCTTCCTACACACAGGGGCCATATCTAGTTCAACTCTGCTTAGGATACTGACAAGAACAGTAGCTCCTCTTCAGTCCAATACACTGTACTTGCTGTGAACAAACACGAGTGCTATTTGCACTGTGTATGGCAATGGGAGCGCAATAGTGACTCTTCTTACCAGAAAACAACTCTTGCTCGTAGGACCAGAAACTGCATTGGATTCAAATTTATTTCTGACTGGGAAACAAACACTAGCTCGCCTTACAAGAAACACACTCTGCTTTTGAGAAAAGAGCACTCTTCTACTCTACTGTGTTTCCTATGGGATCCGAACAGTAGCTTGCTCAGAACAAAAGAACTGTGCTTCCTACACACAATGCCATATCTAGTTCAACTCTGCTTAGGAAACTGACAAGAACAGTAGCTCCTCTTCAGTCCAATACACTGTACTTGCTGGGAACAGACATGCTATTGGCACTGTGTAGGGGAATGGGAGCACAATAGTGACTTTCCTTACCAGAAAACAACTCTTGCTCATGGGACCAAAAACTGCATGTGATTCAACTCCATTTAGGACTGGGAAACAAACGGTAGCTCGCTTTACAAGAAACACACTCTGCTTTAGAGAAAAGAGCACTCTTCTACTCTACTCTGTTTTCAAAAGAGCCAGAACAGTGAGCTTGCTCAGAAGAAAAGGACTGTGCTTCCTACACACACGGCCATATCTGGTTCAATTCTGCTTAGGAAACTGACAAGAACAGTAGGTCCTCTTCAGTCCAATACACTGTACATGCTGGGAATAGACGCCAGTGCTATTTGCGTTGTGTATGACAATGGGAGCGCAATAGTGACTCTTCTTACCAGAAAACAACTCTTGCTCGTAGGACCAGAAACTGCATGTGATTCAACTCCATTTAGGACTGCGAAACAAACGCTAGCTAGCCTTACAAGAAACACACTCTGCTTTTGAGAAAAGAGCACTTTTCTACTCTACTGTGTTTCCTTTGGGGTCCAAACAGTGAGCTTGCTCAGAACAAAAGAACTGTGCTTCCTACACACACGGGCCATATCTAGTTCAACTCTGTGTTGGAAACAGACAAGAACAGTAGCTCCTATTCAGTCCAATACACTGTACTTGCTGGGAAAAGACGCGAGAGCTATTTGTACTGTATATGGCAATGGGATCCCAATAGTGACTCTTCTTACCAGAAAACAACTCTTGCTCCTAGGAACAGAAACTGCATGGGATTCAACTCCACTTCTGACTGGGAAACAAACACTAGCTCGCCTTACAAGAAACACACTCTGCTCTTGAGAAAAGAGCCCTCTTCTACTCTAAAGTGTTTCCTATGGGGTCCAAACAGTGAGCTTGCTCAGAACAAAAGAACTGTGCTTCCTACACACAGGGGCCATATCTAGTTCAACTCTGCTTAGGAAACTGACAAGAACAGTAGCTCATCTTCAGTCCAATACACTGTACTTGCTGCGAACGAACGCGAGTGCTATTTGCACTGTGTATGGCAATGGGAGCGCAATAGTGACACTACTTACCAGAAAACAACTCTTGCTCATAGGACCAAAAACTGCATGTGATTCAACTCCATTTAGGACTGGGAAACAAACGCTAGCTCGCCTTACAAGAAACACACTCTGCTTTTGAGAAAAGAGCACTCTTCTACTCTACTGAGTTTCCTATAGGGCCAGAACAGTGAGCTTGCTCAGAACAAAAGAACTGTGCTTCCTAAACACACGGGCCATATCTAGATCAATTCTGCATAGGAAACTGACAAGGACAGTAGATCCTCATGAGTCCAATACACTGTACCTGCTGGGAACAGACGCCAGTGCTATTTGCCCTGTGTATGAAAATGGGAGCACAATAGTGGCTCTTCTTACCAGAAAACAACTCTTGCTCATAGGACCAGAAACTGCATGTGATTCAACTCCATTTAGGACTGAAAAACAAACGCTAGCTCGCCTTACAAGAAACACACACTGCTTTTGAGAAAAGGGCACTCTTCTACTCTACTGTGTTTCTTATGGGGTCAGAACAGTGAGCTTGCTCAGAACAAAAGAACTGTGCTTCCTACAGACACTGGCCATATCTAGATCAATTCTGCTTAGGAAACTGACAAGGACAGTAGATCATCTTCAGTCCAATACACTGTACATGCTGGGAACAGACGCGAGTGCTATTTGCCCTGTGTATGTCATATGGAGCGCAATAGTGACTCTTCTTACCAGAAAACAACTCTTGCTCGTAGGACCAAAAGCTACCTGTGATTCAACTCCATTTAGGACTGGGAAACAAACGCTAGATCGCCTTACGAGAAACACACTCTGCTTTTGAGAAAAGAGCACTATTCTACTCTACTGTGTTTCCTATAGGGCCAAAACAGTGAGCTTGCTCAGAACAAAAGAACTGTGCTTCCTACACACATGGTCAAACCTAGTTCAATTCTGCTTAGGAAACTGACAAGAATAGTAGATCCTCTTCAGTCCAATACACTGTACTTGCTGGGAAGAGACGCGAGTGCTATTTGCCCTGTGTATGACAATGGGAGCGCAATAGTGACTCTTCTTACCAGAAAACAACTCTTGCTCGTAGGACCAGAAACTGCACGTGATTCAACTCCATTTAGGACTGGGAAACAAACGCTAGCTCGCCTTACAAGAAACACACTCTGATTTTGAGAAAAGAGCACTCTTCTTCTCTACTGTGTTTTATTTAGAGCCAAAACAGTGAGCTTGCTCAGAACAAAAGAACTGTGCTTCCTACACACAGGGGCCATATGTAGTTCAACTCTGCTTAGGAAACTGACAAGAACAGTAGCTCCTCTTCAGTCCAATACACTGTACTTGCTGCGAACAGACGCGAGTGCTATTTGCACTGTGTATGGCAATGGGAGCGCAATAGTGACTCTTCTTACCAGAAAACAACTCTTGCTCGTAGGACCAAAAACTACATGTGATTCAACTCCATTTAGGACTGGGAAACAAACGCTTGCTCGCCTTACAAGAAACACACTCTGCTTTTGAGAAAAGAGCCCTCTTCTAATCTAAAGTGTTTCCTATAGGGTCCGAACAGTGAGCTTGCTCAGAACAAAAGAACTGTGCTTCCTACACACACGAGCCATATCTAGTTCAACTCTGCTTAGGAAACTGACAAGAACAGTAGCTCATCTTCAGTACAATACACTGTACTTGCTGCGAATAAACGCGAGAGCTATTTGCACTGTGTATGGCAATGGGAGAGCAATAGTGACTCTTCTTACCAGAAAACAACTCTTGCTCGTAGGACCAAAAGCTACATGTGACTCAACTACATTGAGGACTGGGAAACAATCACTAGATCGCCTTACAAGAAACACACTCTGCTTTTGAGAAAAGAGCACTATTCTACTCTACTGTGTTTCCTATAGGGCCAAAACAATGAGCTTGCTCAAAACAAAAGAACTGTGCTTCCTACACACACGGTCAAACCTAGTGCAATTCTGCTTAGGAAACTGACAAGAATAGCAGATCCTCTTCAGTCCAATACACTGTACTTGCTGGGAAGAGACGCGAGTGCTATTTGCCCTGTGTATGACAATGGGAGCGCAATAGTGACTCTTCTTACCAGAAAACAACTCTTGCTCAAAGGACCAGAAACTGCATGTGATTCAACTCCATTTAGGACTGGGAAACAAACGCTAGCTCGCCTTACAAGAAACACACTCTGGTTTTGAGAAAAGAGCCCTTTTCTACTCTAAAGTATTTCCTATGGGGTCCGAACAGTGAGCTTGCTCAGAACAAAAGAACTGTGCTTCCTACACACGAGCCATATCTAGTTCAACTCTGCTTAGGAAACTGACAAGAACAGTAGCTCCTCTTCAGTCCAATACACTGTACTTGCTGGGAACAGATGCGAGTGCTCTTTGCACTGTGTAGGGGAATGGGAGCGCAATAGTGACTTTCCTTACCAGAAAACAACTCTTGATCATGGGTCCAAAAACTGCATGTGATTCAACTCCACTTATGACTTGGAAACAAACGCTAGCTCGCCTTACAAGAAACATACTCTGCTTTTGAGAAAAGAGCACTCTTCTACTCTACTGTGTTTTCTTTAGAGCCAAAACAGTGAGCTTGCTCAGAACAAAAGAACTGTGCTTCCTACACACACGGGCCATATCTAGTTCAACTCTGCTTAGGAAACTGACAAGAACAGTAGCTCCTCTTCAGTCCAATACACTGTACTTGCTGGGAACAGACACCAGTGCTATTTGCCCTGTGTATGACAAAGGGAGCGCAATAGTGACTCTTATTGCCAGAAAACAATTCTTGCTCGTAGGACCAGAAACTGCATGTGATTCAACTCCATTTCGGACTGGAAAACAAACAATAGCTCGCCTTACAAGAAACACACTCTGCTTTTGAGAAAAGAGCACTCTTCTTCTCTACTGTGTTTCCTATAGGGCCAGAATAGTGAGCTTGCTCAGAACAAAAGAACTTTTCTTCTTACATACACGGGCTATATCTAGTTCAACTCTGCTTAAGAAACTGACAAGAACAGTAGCTCCTCTTCAGTCCAATACACTGTATATGCTGGGAACAGACGCCAGTGCTATTTGCCCTGTGTATTATAATGGGATCGCAATAGTGACTCTTCTTACCAGAAAACAACTCTTGCTCGTAGGACCAGAAACTGCATGTGATTTAACTCCATTCAGAACTGGGAAACAAATACTAGCTCGCCTTGCAATAAACACACTCTGCTTTTGAGAAAAGAGCACTCTTCTACTCTACTGTGTTTCCTATGGGGTCTGAACAGTGAGCTTGCTCCGTACAAAAGAACCGTGCTTCCTACACACACGGGCCATATCTAGTTCAACTCTGCTTAGGAAACTGACAAGAACAGTAGCTCCTCTTCAGTCCAATACACTGTACTTGCTGGGAACAGACGCGAGTGCTATTTGCACTGTGTAAGACTATGGGAGCACAATAGTGACTCTTCTTACCAGAAAACAACTCTTGCTCGTAGGACCAAAAGCTACATGTGATTCAACTCCATTTAGGACTGGGAAACAATCACTAGATCGCCTTACAAGAAACACACTCTGCTTTTGAGAAAAGAGCACTCTTCTACTCTACTGTGTTTTATTTAGAGGCAAAACAGTGAGCTTGCTCAGAACAAAAGAACTGTGCTTCCTACACACAGGGGCCATATGTAGTTCAACTCTGCTTAGGAAACTGACAAGAACAGTAGCTCCTCTTCAGTCCAATACACTGTACTTGCTGCGAACAGATGCGAGTGCTATTTGCACTGTGTATGGCAATGGGAGCGCAATAGTGACTCTTCTTACCAGAAAACAACTCTTGCTCGTAGGACCAAAAACTACATGTGATTCAACTCCATTTAGGACTGGGAAACAAACGCTAGGTCGCCTTACAAGAAACACACTCTGCTTTTGAGAAAAGAGACCTCTTCTAATCTAAAGTGTTTCCTATGGGGTCCGAACAGTGAGCTTGCTCAGAACAAAAGAACTGTGCTTCCTACACACACGAGCCATATCTAGTTCAACTCTGCTTAGGAAACTGACAAGAACAGTAGCTCATCTTCAGTACAATACACTGTACTTGCTGCGAATAAACGCGAGATCTATTTGCACTGTGTATGGCAATGGGAGCTCAATAGTGACTCTTCTTACCAGAAAACAACTCTTGCTAGTAGGACCAAAAACTGCATGTGATTCAACTCCATTGAGGATTGGGAAACAAACGATAGCTCGCCTTACAAGAAACACACTCTGCTTTTGAGAAAAGAGCACTCTTCTACGCTACTGAGTTTCCTATAGGGCCAGAACAGTGAGCTTGCTCAGAACAAAACAACTGTGCTTCCTAAACACACGGGCCATATCTAGATCAACTCTGCATAGGAAACTGACAAGGACAGTAGATCCTCATGAGTCCAATACACTGTATGCTGGGAACAGACGCCAGTGCTATTTGCCCTGTGTATGAAAATGGGAGCACAATAGTGACTCTTCTTACCAGAAAACAACTCTTGCTCGTAGGACCAGAAACTGCATGTGATTCAATTCCCTTTAGAACTGGTAAACAAATGCTAGCTCGCCTTACAATAAACACACTCTGCTTTTCAGAAAAGAGCAAACTTCTACTCTACTGTGTTTCCTATGGGGTCCGAACAGTGAGCTTGCTCAGAACAAAAGAACTGTGCTTCCTACACACACGGTCAAACCTAGTTCAATTCTGCTTAGGAAACTGACAAGAATAGCAGATCCTCTTCAGTCCAATACACTGTACTTGCTGGGAAGAGACGCGAGTGCTATTTGCCATGTGTATGACTATGGGAGCGCAATAGTGACTCTTCTTACCAGAAAACAACTCTTGCTCAAAGGACCAGAAACTGCATGTGATTCAACTCCATTTAGGACTGGGAAACAAACGCTAGCTGGCCTTACAAGAAACACACTCTGGTTTTGAGAAAAGAGACCTTTTCTAATCTTAAGTATTTCCTATGGGGTCCGAACAGTGAGCTTGCTCAGAACAAAAGAACTGTGCTTCCTACACACGAGCCATATCTAGTTCAACTCTGCTTAGGAAACTGACAAGAACAGTAGCTCCTCTTCAGTCCAATACACTGTACTTGCTGGGAACAGATGCGAGTGCTCTTTGCACTATGTAGGGGAATGGGAGCGCAATAGTGACTTTCCTTACCAGAAAACAACTCTTGATCATGGGTCCAAAAACTGCATGTGATTCAACTCCACTTATGACTTGGAAACAAACGCTAGCTCGCCTTACAAGTAACACACTCTGCTTTTGAGAAAAGAGCACTATTCTACTCTACTGTGTTTTCTTTAGAGCCAAAACAGTGAGCTTGCTCAGAACAAAAGAACTGCGCTTCCTACACACACGTGCCATATCTAGTTCAACTCTGCTTAGGAAACTGACAAGAACAGTAGCTCCTCTTCAGTCCAATACACTGTACTTGCTGGGAACAGACACCAGTGCTATTTGTCCTGTGTATGACATAGGGAGTGCAATAGTGACTCTTCTTCCCAGAAAACAACTCTTGCTCGTAGGACCAGAAACTGCATGTGATTCAACTCCATTTCGGACTGGAAAACAAACATTAGCTCGCCTTACAAGAAACACACTCTGCTTTTGAGAAAAGAGCACTCTTCTTCTCTACTGTGTTTCCTATAGGGCCAGAATAGTGAGCTTGCTCAGAACAAAAGAACTTTGCTTCTTACATACACGGGCTATATCTAGTTCAACTCTGCTTAAAAAACTGACAAGAACAGTAGCTCCTCTAAAGTCCAATACACTGTACATGCTGGGAACAGACGCCAGTGCTATTTGCCCTGTGTATGTCATATGGAGCGCAATAGTGACTCTTCTTACCAGAAAACAACTCTTGCTTGTAGGACAAAAAACTACATGTGATTCAACTCCATTTAGGACTGGGAAACAAACGCTAGATCGCCTTACAAGAAACACTCTCTGCTTTTGAGAAAAGAGCACTCTTCTACTCTACAGTGTTTCCTATGAGGTCCGAACAGTGAGCTTGCTCAGAACAAAAAACTGTGCTTCCTACACACACGGTCATATCTAGTTCAATTCTTTTTAGGAAACTGACAAGAATAGTAGATCCTTTTCAGTCCAATACACTGTACTTGCTGGGAACAGACGAGAGTGCTATTCCCTGTGTATGACAATGGGAGAGCAATAGTGACTCTTCTTACCAGAAAACAACTCTTGCTCGTAGGACTAGAAACTGCATGTGATTCAACTCCATTTAGGACTGGGAAACAAACACTAGCTCGCCTTACAAGAAAAACACTCTGCTTTTGAGAAAAGAGCACTCTTCTACTCTACTGTGTTTCATACAGGGCCAAAACAGTGAGCTTGCTCAGAACAAAAGAACTGTGCTTCCTACACATACAGCCATATCTAGTTCAATTCTGGTTAGGAAACTGACAAGAACAGTAGATCCTCTTCCGTCCCATACACTGTACTTGCTGGGAAGAGACGCCAGTGCTATTTGCCCTGTGTATGACAATGGGAGCACAATAGTGACTCTTCTTACCAGAAAACAACTTTTGATCGTAGTACCAGAAACTGCATGTGATTCAACTCCATTTAGGACTGGGAAACAAACGCTAGCTCGCCTTACAAGAAACACACTCTGCTTTTGAGAAAAGAGCACTCTTCTTCTCCAATGTGTTTCCTATAGGGCCACAAGAGTGAGCTTGCTTAGAGCAAAAGAACTGTGCTTCCTACATACACCGACTATATCTAGTTCAACTCTGCTTAGGAAACTGACAAGAACAGTAGATCCTCTTCAGTCCAATACACTGTACATGCTGGGAACAGAAGCCAGTGCTATTTGCCCTGTGTATGACAATGGGAGCACAATAGTGACTCTTCTTACCAGAAAACAACTCTTGCTCGTAGTACCAGAAACTGCATGTGATTCAACTCCATTTAGGACTGCGAAACAAACGCTAGCTCGCCTTACAGTAAACACACTCTGCTTTTGAGAAAAGAGCACTCTTCTACTCTACTGTGTTTCCTACAGGGCCAAAACAGTGAGCTTGCTCAGAACAAAAGAACTGTGCTTCCTACACATACAGCCATATCTAGTTTAATTCTGGTTAAGAAACTGACAAGAACAGTAGATCCTCTTGCGTCCCATACACTGTACTTGCTGGAAAGAGACGCCAGTACAATTTGCCCAGCGTATGACAATGGGAGCACAATAGTGACTCTTCTTACCAGAAAACAACTTTTGCTTGTAGGACCAGAAACTGCATGTGATTCAACTCCATTTAGGACTGGGAAACAAACGCTACCTCGCCTTATAAGAAACACACTCTGCATTTGAGAAAAGAGCACTCTTCTTCTCCAATGTGTTTCCTATAGGGCCAGAATAGTGTGCTTGCTCAGAACAAAAGAACTGTGCTTCCTACACACACCAACTATATCTAGTTCAACTCTGCTTAGGAAACTGACAAGAACAGTAGATCCTCTTCAGTCCAATACACTGTACATGCTGGGAACAGACACCAGTGCTATTTGCCCTGTGTATGACAATGGGAGCACAATAGTGACTCTTCTTACCAGAAAACAACTCTTGCTCGTAGTAACAGAAATTTTATGTGATTCAACTCCATTGAGGACTGCGAAACAAACGCTAGCTCGCCTTACAAGAAACACACTCTGCTTTTGAGAAAAGAGCACTCTTCTCCTCTATAGTGTTTCCTATGGGGTCCAAACAGTGAGCTTGCTCAGAACAAAAGAACTGTGCTTCCTACACACACGGGCCATATCTAGATCAATTCTGCTTAGGAAACTGACAAGGACAGTAGATCATCTTCAGTCCAATACACTGCATATGCTGGGAACAGACGCGTGTGCTATTTGCCCTGTGTATGACAATGGAAACGCAATAGTGACTCTTCTTACCAGAAAACAACTCTTGCTCATAGGACCAAAAACTGCATGTGATTCAACTCCATTTAGGACTGAAAAACAAACGCTAGCTCGCCTTACAAGAAACACACTCTGCTTTTGAGAAAAGAGCACTCTTCTACTCTACTGTGTTACCTTTGGGGTCCAAACAGTGAGCTTGCTCAGAACAAAAGAACTGTGCTTCCTACACACACGGGCCATATCTAGTTCCACTCTGCTTAGGAAACTGACAAGAACAGTAGCTCCTCTTCAGTCCAATACACTGTACTTGCTGGGAACAGACGCGAGTGCTATTTGCACTGTATATGGCAATGCGAGCAAAATAGTGACTCTTCTTACCAGAAAACAACTCTTGCTCATAGGACCAGAAACTGCATGGGATTCAACTCCATTTCAGACTGGGAAACAAACCCTAGCTCGCCTTACAAGAAACACACTCTGCTTTTGAGAAAAGAAAAATCTTCTACTCTACTGTGTTTCCTAAGGGATCCGAACAGTGAGCTTGCTGAGAACAAAAGAACTGTGCTTCCTACACACACGGTCATATCTAGTTCAATTCTGCTTAGGAAACTGACAAGAATAGTAGATCCTCTTCAGTCCAATACACTGTAGTTGCTGGGAACAGACGCGAGTGCTATTTGCCCTGTGTAAGAAAATGGTAGAGCAATAGTGACTCTTCTTACCAGAAAACAACTATTGCTCGTAGGACCAGAAACTGCATGTGATTCAACTCCATTTCGGACTGGGAAACAAACGCTAGCTCGCCTTGCAAGAAACACACTCTGCTTTTGAGAAAAGAGCCCTCTTCTACTCTAAAGTGTTTCCTATGGGGTCCTAAGAGTGAGCTTGCTCAGAACAAAAGAACTGTGCTTCGTACACACACAAGCCATATCTAGTTCAACTCTGCTCTAGGAAACTGAGAAGAACAGTAGCTCCTCTTCAGTCCAATACACTGTACTTCCTGAAAACAGACACAAGTCCTATTTGCACTGTGTATGGCAATGGGAGCGTAATAGTGACTCTTCTTATCAGAAAACAACTCTTGCTCGTAGGACCAGAAACTGCATGGATTCAACTCCATTTCAGACTGGGAAACAAACACTAGCTCGCCTTACAAGAAACACACTCTGCTTTTGAGAAAAGAGCACTCTTCTACTCTACTGTGTTTCCTATGAGGTCCGAACAGTGAGCTTGCTCAGAACAAAAGAACTATGCTTTCTACACACAGGGGCCATATCTAGTTCAACTCTGCTTAGGAATCTGACAAGAACAGTAGTTCCTCTTCAGTCCAATACACTGTACTTGCTGCGAACAGACGCGAGCGCTATTTGCACTGTGTATGGCAATGGGAGCGCAATAGTGACTCTTCTTACCAGAAAACAACTCTTGCTCGTAGGACCAAAAACTGCATGGGATTCAACTCCATTTCTGACTGGGAAACAAACACTGGCTCTCCTTACAAGAAACACACTCTGCTTTTGAGAAAAGAGCCCTCTTCTTATCTAAAGTGTTTCCTATGTGGTCCGAACAGTGAGCTTGCTCAGAACAAAAGAACTGTGCTTCCTACACACAGGAGCCATATCTAGTTCAACTCTGCTTAGGAAACTGACAAGAACAGTAGCTCATCTTCAGTCCAATACACTGTACTTGCTGCGAACAAACGCGAGTGCTATTTGCACTGTGTATGGCAATGGGAGCGCAATAGTGACACTACTTACCAGAAAACAACTCTTGCTCATAGGACCAAATACTGCATGTGATTCAACTCCATTTAGGACTGGAAAACAAATGCTAGCTCGCCTTAGAAGAAACACACTCTGCTTTTGAAAAAAGAGCACTCTTCTACTCTACTGAGTTTCCTATAGGGCCAGAACAGTGAGCTTGCTCAGAACAAAAGAACTGTGCTTCCTAAACACATGGGCCATATCTAGATCAATTCTGCATAGGAAACTGACAAGGACAGTAGATCCTCTTGAGTCCAATACACTGTATGCAGGGAACAGACGCCAGTGCTATTTGCCCTGTGTATGAAAATGGGAGCACAATAGTGACTCTTCTTACCAGAAAACAACTCTTGCTCGTAGGACCAGAAACTGCATGTGATTCAACTCCATTTAGGACTGAAAAACAAACGCTAGCTCACCTTACAAGAAACACACACTGCTTTTGAGAAAAGGGCACTCTTCTACTCTACTGTGTTTCTTATGGGGTCAGAACAGTGAGCTTTCTCAGAACAAAAGAACTGTGCTTCCTACACACACTGGCCATATCTAGATCAATTCTGCTTAGGAAACTGACAAGGACAGTAGATCATCTTCAGTCCAATACACTGTACATGCTGGGAACAGACGCGAGTGCTATTTGCCCTGTGTATGTCATATGGAGCGCAATAGTGACTATTCTTACCAGAAAACAACTCTTGCTCGTAGGACCAAAAGCTACATGTGATTCAACTCCATTTAGGACTGGGAAACAAACGCTAGATCGCCTTACAAGAAACACACTCTGCTTTTGAGAAAAGAGCACTATTCTACTCTACTATGTTTCCTATAGGGCCAAAACAATGAGCTTGCTCAGAAAAAAAGAACTGTGCTTCCTACACACACGGTCAAACCTAGTTCAATTCTGCTTAGGAAACTGACAAGAATAGTAGATCCTCTTTAGTCCAATACGCTGTACTTGCTGGGAAGAGACACGAGTGCTATTTGCCCTGTGTATGACAATGGGAGCACAATAGTGACTCTTCTTACCAGAAAACAACTCTTGCTCGTAAGACCAGAAACTGCATGTGATTCAACTTTATTTCTGACTGGGAAACAAACACTAGCTCGCCTTACAAGAAACACACTCTGCTTTTGAGAAAAGAGCACTCTTCTACTCTAAAGTATTTCCTATGGGGTCCGAAGAGTGAGCTTGCTCAGAACAAAAGAACTGTGCTTCCTACACACACGGCGATATCTAGTTCAACTCTGCTTAGGAAACTGACAAGAACAGTAGCTCCTCTTCAGTCCAATACACTGTACTTGCTGGGAACAGACACGTTATTTGCACTGTGTAGGGGAATGGGAGCACAATAGTGACTTTCCTTACCAGAAAACAACTCTTGCTCATGGGACCAAAAACTGCATGTGATTCAACTCCATTTAGGACTGGGAAACAAACGCTAGCTCGCCTTACAAGAAACACACTCTGCTTTTGAGAAAAGAGCACTCTTCTACTCTACTCTGTTTTCAAAAGAGCCAAAACAGTGAGCTTGCTCAGAAGAAAAGGACTGTGCTTCCTACACACACGGCCATATCTGGTTCAATTCTGCTTAGGAAACTGACAAGAACAGTAGGTCCTCTTCAGTCCAATACACTGTACATGCTGGGAATAGACGCCAGTGCTATTTGCGTTGTGTATGACAATGGGAGCGCAATAGTGACTCTTCCTACCAGAAAACAACTCTTGCTTGTAGGACCAGAAACTGCATGTTATTCAACTCCATTTAGGACTGCGAAACAAACGCTAGCTAACTTACAAGAAACACACTCTGCTTCTGAGAAAAGAGCACTCTCCTACTCTACTTTGTTTCCTTTGGGGTCCAAACAGTGAGCTTGCCCAGAACAAAGAACTGTGCTTCCTGCACACATGGGCCATATCTAGTTCAACTCTGCTTAGGAAACTGACAAGAACAGTAGCTCCTCTTCAGTCCAATACACTGTACTTGTTGGCAACAGACGCGAGTGCTATTTGCACTGTATATGGCAAAGGAAGCGCAATAGTGACTCTTCTTACCAGAAAACAACTCTTGCTCATAGGACCAGAAACTGCATGGGATTCAAATCCATTTAGGACTGTGAAACAAACGCTAGCTCGCCTTACAAGAAACACACTCTGCTTTTGAGAAAAGAGCACTTTTCTACTCTACTGTGTTTTCTTTGGGGTCCAAACAGTGAGCTTGCTCAGAACAAAAGAACTGTGCTTCCTAAACACAGGGGCCATATCTAGTTCAACTCTGTGTAGGAAACGGACAAGAACAGTAGCTCCTATTCAGTCCAATACACTGTACTTGCTGGGAAAAGACGCGAGAGCTATTTGCACTGTATATGGCAATGGGATCCCAATAGTGACTCTTCTTACCAGAAAACAACTCTTGCTCGTAGGACCAAAAACTGCATGGGATTCAACTCCATTTCTGACTGGGAAACAAAAACTAGCTCGCCTTACAAGAAACACACTCTGCTCTTGAGAAAAGAGCCCTCTTCTACTCTAAAGTGTTTCCTATGGGGTCCGAACTGTGAGCTTGCTCAGAACAAAAGAACTGTGCTTCCTACACACAGGGGCCATATCTAGTTCAACTCTGCTTAGGAAACTGACAAGAACAGTAGCTCCTCTTCAGTCCAATACACTGTACTTGCTGGGAACAGACACGCTATTTGCACTGTGTAGGGGAATGGGAGCACAATAGTGACTTTCCTTACCAGAAAACAGCTCTTGCTCATGGGACCAAAAACTGCATGTGATTCAACTCCATTTAGGACTGGGAAACAAACCCTAGCTAGCCTTACAAGAAACACACTCTGCTTTTGAGGAAAGAGCACTCTTCTACTCTACTCTGTTTTCAAAAGAGCCAAAACAGTGAGCTTGCTCAGAAGAAAAGGACTGTGCTTCCTACACACACGGCCATATCTGGTTCAATTCTGCTTAGGAAACTGACAAGAACAGTAGGTCCTCTTCAGTCCATTACACTGTACTAGCTGGGAATAGTCGCCAGTGCTATTTGTGTTGTGTATGACAATGGGAGCGCAACAGTGACTCTTCTTACCAGAAAACAACTCTTGCTCGTAGGACCAGAAACTGCATGTGATTCAACTCCATTTAGGACTGCGAAACAAACGCTAGCTAGCCTTACAAGAAACACACTCTGCTTCTGAGAAAAGAGCACTCTTCTACTCTACTTTGTTTCCTTTGGGGTCCAAACAGTGAGCTTGCTCAGAACAAAAGAACTGTGCTTCCTACACACACGGGCCATATCTAGTTCAACTCTGCTTAGGAAACTGACAAGAACAGTAGCTCCTCTTCAGTCCAATACACTGTACTTGTTGGGAACAGACGCGAGTGCTATTTGCACTGTATATGGCAATGGAAGCACAATAGTGACGCTTCTTACCAGAAAACAACTCTTGCTCGTAGGACCAGAAACTGCATGGGATTCAAATCCATTTAGGACTGCGAAACAAACGCTAGCTCGCCTTACAAGAAACACACTCTGCTTTTGAGAAAAGAGCACTATTCTACTCTACTGTGTTTCCTACAGGGCCAAAACAATGAGCATGCTCAGAACAATAGAACTGTGCTTCCTACACACACGGTCAAACCTAGTTCAATTCTGCTTAGGAAACTGACAAGAATAGCAGATCCTCTTCAGTCCAATACACTGTACTTGCTGGGAAGTGACGCGAGTGCTATTTGCCCTGTGTATGCCAATGGGAGCGCAATAGTGTCTCTTCTTACCAGAAAACAACTCTTGCTCGTAGGACCAGAAACTGCATGGGATTCAACTCCATTTCAGACTGGGAAACAAACACTAGCTCGCCTTACAAGAAACACACTCTGCTTTTGAGAAAGGAGAACTCTTCTACTCTACTGTGTTTCCTATTGGATCCGAACAGTGAGCTTGCTCAGAACAAAAGAACTGTGCTTCCTACACACACGGTCATATCTAGATCAATTCTGCTTAGGAAACTGACAAGAATAGTAGATCCACTTCAGTCCAATACACTGTAGTTGCTGGGAACAGACGCGAGTGCTATTTGCCCTGTGTATGACAATCGGAGAGCAATAGTGACTCTTCTTACCAGAAAACAACTCTTGCTCGTAGGACCAGAAACTGCATGTGATTCAAATCCATTTAGAACTGGGAAACAAACACTAGCTCGCCTTACAAGAAACACACTCTGCTTTTGAGAAAAGAGCCCTCTTCTACTCTAAAGTGTTTCCTATGGGGTCCGAAGAGTGAGCTTGCTCAGAACAAAAGAACTGTGCTTCGTACACACACAAGCCATATCTAGTTCAACTCTGCTTAGTAAACTTACAAGAACAGCAACTCCTCTTCAGTCCAATACACTGTACTTCCTGGGAACAGACACGAGTGCTATTTGTACTGTGTATGGCAATGGGAGCATAATAGTGACTCTTCTTATCAGAAAACAACTCTTTCTCGTAGGACCAGAAACTGCATTGGATTCAACTCCATTTCAGACTGGAAACAAACACTAGCTTGCCTTACAAGAAACACACTCTGCTTTTGAGGAAAGACCACTCTTCTACTCTACTGTGTTTCCTATGAGGTCCGAACAGTGAGCTTGCTCAGAACAAAAGAACTGTGCATCCTTCACACACAGGCAATATCTAGTACAACTCTGCATAGGAAGCTGACGAGAACAGTAGCTCCTTTTCAGTCCAATACACTGTACTTGCTGGGAACAGATGCGAGTGCTATTTGCACTGTGTATGGAAATGGGAGTGCAATACTGACTTTCCTTACCAGAAAACAACTCTTGCTCGTAGGACCAAAAACTGCATGTGGTTCAACTCCATTTACGACTGGGAAACAGACGCTAGCCTCGCCTTACAAGAAACACACTCTGCTTTTGAGAAAAGAGCACTCTTCTACTCTACTGTGTTTCCTATAGGGCCAGTACAGTGAGCTTACTCAGAACAAAAGAACTGTGCTTCCTATACACATGGCCATATCCAATTCAATTCTGCTTAGGAAACTGACAAGAAGAGTAGCTCCTCTTCAGTCCAGTACACTCTACATGCTGGGAACAGACGCCCGTTCAATTTGCCCTGTGTATGACAATGGGAGCACAATAGTGTCTGTTCTTACCAGAAAACAACTCTTGCTCATAGGACCAGAAACTGCATGTGATTCAACTCCGTTTAGGACTGGGAAACAAACGCTAGCTAGCCTTACAAGAAACACACTCTGCTTTTGAGAAAAGAGCACTCTTCTACTCTACTGTCTTTCCTATAGCGCGAGAACAGTGAGCTTGCTCAGAACAAAAGAACTGTGCTTCCTACACACACAGGCAATATCTAGTTCAACTCTGCATAGGAAACTGACGAGAACAGTAGCTCCTTTTCAGTCCAATACACTGTACTTGCTGAGAACAGATGCGAGTGCTCTTTGCACTGTGTATGGAAATGGGAGCCCAATAGTGACTTTCCTTACCAGAAAACAACTCTTGCTCGTAGGACGAAAAACTGCATGTGATTCAACTCCATTTAGGCCTGTGAAACAGATGGTAGCCTCGCCTTACAAGCAACACACTCTGCTTTTGAGAAAAGAGCCCTCTTCTACTCTAAAGTGTTTCCTATGGGGTCCGAAGAGTGAGCTTGCTCAGAACAAAAGAACTGTGCTTCGTACACACACAAGCCATATCTAGTTCAACTCTGCTTAGTAACTTACAAGAACAGCAACTCCTCTTCAGTCCAATACACTGTACTTCCTGGGAACAGACACGAGTGCTATTTGTACTGTGTATGGCAATGGGAGCATAATAGTGACTCTTCTTATCAGAAAACAACTCTTTCTCGTAGGACCAGAAACTGCATTGGATTCAACTCCATTTCAGACTGGAAACAAACACTAGCTTGCCTTACAAGAAACACACTCTGCTTTTGAGGAAAGACCACTCTTCTACTCTACTGTGTTTCCTATGAGGTCCGAACAGTGAGCTTGCTCAGAACAAAAGAACTGTGCATCCTTCACACACAGGCAATATCTAGTACAACTCTGCATAGGAAGCTGACGAGAACAGTAGCTCCTTTTCAGTCCAATACACTGTACTTGCTGGGAACAGATGCGAGTGCTATTTGCACTGTGTATGGAAATGGGAGTGCAATACTGACTTTCCTTACCAGAAAACAACTCTTGCTCGTAGGACCAAAAACTGCATGTGGTTCAACTCCATTTACGACTGGGAAACAGACGCTAGCCTCGCCTTACAAGAAACACACTCTGCTTTTGAGAAAAGAGCACTCTTCTACTCTACTGTGTTTCCTATAGGGCCAGTACAGTGAGCTTACTCAGAACAAAAGAACTGTGCTTCCTATACACATGGCCATATCCAATTCAATTCTGCTTAGGAAACTGACAAGAAGAGTAGCTCCTCTTCAGTCCAGTACACTCTACATGCTGGGAACAGACGCCCGTTCAATTTGCCCTGTGTATGACAATGGGAGCACAATAGTGTCTGTTCTTACCAGAAAACAACTCTTGCTCATAGGACCAGAAACTGCATGTGATTCAACTCCGTTTAGGACTGGGAAACAAACGCTAGCTAGCCTTACAAGAAACACACTCTGCTTTTGAGAAAAGAGCACTCTTCTACTCTACTGTCTTTCCTATAGCGCGAGAACAGTGAGCTTGCTCAGAACAAAAGAACTGTGCTTCCTACACACACAGGCAATATCTAGTTCAACTCTGCATAGGAAACTGACGAGAACAGTAGCTCCTTTTCAGTCCAATACACTGTACTTGCTGAGAACAGATGCGAGTGCTCTTTGCACTGTGTATGGAAATGGGAGCCCAATAGTGACTTTCCTTACCAGAAAACAACTCTTGCTCGTAGGACGAAAAACTGCATGTGATTCAACTCCATTTAGGCCTGTGAAACAGATGGTAGCCTCGCCTTACAAGCAACACACTCTGCTTTTGAGAAGAGCACTCTTCTACTCTGCTGTTTTTCCTATAGGGCCAGTACAGTGAGCTAGTTCAGAACAAATGAACTGTGCATCCTACACACACGAGCCATATCTAGTTCAATTCTGCTTAGGAAACTGACAAGAACAGTAGATCCTCTTCAGTCCAATACACAGTACTTGCTTGGAACAAACGTCAGTGCTATTTGCACTGTGAATGACAATGGGAGCACAATAGTGACTTTTCTTACCAGAAAACAACTCTTGCTCGTAGGACCAAAAACTGCATGGGATTCAACTCCATTTAGGACTGGGAAACAATCGCTAGCTCGCCTTACAAGAAACACACTCTGCTTTTGAGAAAAGAGCACTCTTCTACTCTACTGTGTTTCCTATAGCGCCAGGACAGTTAGATTGCTCAGAATAAAAGAACTGTGCTTCCTACACACACGGCCCTATCTAGTTCAATTCTGCTCATTAAACTGAGAAGAACATTAGATCCTCTTCAGTCCAATACACTGTACATGCTGGGAACAGACGCCAGGGCTATTCGCACTGTGTAAGACAAAGGGAGCACAATAGTAACTCTTTTACCAGAAAACAACTCTTGCTCGTAGGACCAGAAACTGCATGTGATTCAACTCCATTTAGGACTGGGAAACAAACGCTAGCTCACCTTACAAGAAACACACTCTGCTTTTGAGAAAAGAGCACTCTTCAACTCTACTGTGTTTCCTATAGGGCCAGAACAGTGAGTTTGCTCAGAACAAAAGAACTGTGCTTCCTTCACACACGGGCCATATCTAGTTCAACTCTGCTTAGGAACCTGACAAGAACAGTAGATCCTCTTCAGTCCAATACACTGTACTTGCTGGGAACAGACGCGAGTGCTATTTGCACTGTGTAAGTTAATAGGAGCACAATAGTGACATTTCTTACCAGAAAACAACTTTTGCTCTTAGGACCAGAAACTGCATGTGATTCAACTCCACTTAGGACTGGGAAACAAACGCTAGCTCGCCTTACAAGAAACACCCTCTCTTTTGAGAATAGGGAACACTTCTACTCTACTGTGTTTCCTATGGGGTCCGAAAAGTGAGCTTGCTCAGAACAAAAGAACTGTGCTTCCTACACACACGGGCCATATCTAGTTCAACTCTGCTTAGGAAACTGACAAGAACAGTAGCTCCTTTTCAGTCCAATACACTGTACTTGTTGGGAACAGACACGAGTGCTATTTGCACTGTGTATGGCAATGGGAGCACAATAGTGACTTTCCTTACCAGAAAACAACTCTTGTTCATAGGACCAAAAACTGCATGTGATTCAACTCCATTTAGGACTGGGAAACAAACGCTAGCTCGCCTTACAATAAACACACTCTGCTTTTGAGAAAAGAGCACTCTTCTACTCTACTGTGTTTCCTATAGGGCCAGTACAGTGAGCTTACTCAGAACAAAAGAACTGTGCTTCCCACACAAACGGGCATATCCAGTTCAATTCTGCTTAGGAAACTGACAAGAACAGTAGCTCCTCTTCAGTCCAATACACTATACTTGCTGGGAACAGATGCGAGTGCTATTTGCACTGTGTATGGCAATGGGAGCACAATAGTGACTTTCCTTACCAGAAAACAACTCTTGCATGTAGGACCAAAAACTGTATGTGATTCAACTCCATTTAGGACTGGGAAACAAACGCTAGCTCGCCTTACAAGAAACACACTCTGCTTTTGAGAAAAGAGCACTCTTCTACTCTACTGTGTTTCCTAGAGGGCCAGAACAGTGAGATTGCTCAGAAGAAAAGAACTGTGCTTCCTACACACATGGGCCATATCTAGTTCAACTCTGCTTAGGAATCTGACAAGTACAGTAGCTCCTCTTTAGTCCAATACACTATACTTGCTGGGAACATATGCGAGTGCTATTTGCACTGTGTACAGCAATGGGAGCGTAATAGTGACTCTTCTTACCAGAAAACAACTCTTGCTCATAGGACCAGAAACTGCATCTCATTCAAATTCATTTAGTACTGGGAAACAAAAGCTAGCTTGCCTTACAAGAAATACACTCTGCTTTTGAGAAAAGAGCACTCTTCTTCTCTACTATGTGTCCTATGGGGTCCGAACAGTGAGCTTGCTCAGAACAAAAGAACTGTGCTTCCTATGCACACGGGCCATATCTAGTTCAACTCTGCTTAGGAAACTGACAAGAACAGTATCTCCTCTTCAGTCCAATACACTGTACTTGCTGGGAACAGACGCGAGTGCTATTTGCACTGTGTATGTCAACGGGAGCACAATAGTGACTTTCCTTACCAGAAAACAACTCTTGCTCGTAGGACCAAAAACTGCATGTGATTCAACTCCATTTAGGACTGGGAAACAAACGCTGGCTCGCCTTACAAGAAACAGACTCTGCTTTTGAGAAAAGAGCACTCTTCTACTCTACTGTGTTTCCTATAGGGCCAGTACAGTGAGCTTGCTCAGAACAAAAGAACTGTGCTTCCTACAGAAATGGCCATATCCAGTTCAATTCTGCTTAGGAAACTGACAAGAACAGTAGCTCCTCTTCAGTCCAATACACTGTACTTGCTGGCAACAGACGCGAGTGCTATTTGTACTGTTTATGTCAACGGGAGCGCAATAGTGACTTTCCTTACCAGAAAACAACCCTTGCTCGTAGGACCAAAAACTGCATGTGATTCAACTCCATTTAGGACTGGGAAACAAACACCAGCTCGCTTTACAAGCAACACACTCTGCTTTTGAGAAAAGAGCACTCTTCTACTCTACTGTGTTTCCTACAAGGCCAGAACAGTGAGCATGCTCAGAACTAAAGAACTGTGCTTCCTGCACACACGGGCCATATCTAGTTAAACTCTGCTTAGGAAACTGACAAGAACAGTAGCTCCTCTTCAGTCCAATACACTATACATGCTGGGAATAGACGCGAGTGCTATTTGCACTGTGTACGGTATTGGGAGCACAATAGTGACTCTTTTTACCAGAAAACAACTCTTGCTCGTAGGACCAGAAACTGCATGTGATTCAACTCCATTTAACAGTGGGAAACAAATGCTATCTCGCCTTACAAGAAACACACTCTGCTTTTGAGAAAAGAGCACTCATGTACTCTACTGTGTTTCCTATAGGGCCAGAACAGTGAGCTTGCTCAGAACAAAAGAACTGTGCTTCCTACAAACACGGGCCATATCTATCTAGTTCAACTCTGCTTAGGAAACTGACGAGAACAGTAGATCCTCTTCAGTCCAATACACTGTACTTGCTGGGAACAGACGCGAGTGCTTTTTGCACTGTGTACAGCAAAGGGAGCACAATAGTGACACATCTTACCAGAAAACAACTCTGGTTCTTAGGACCAGAAACTGCATGTGATTCAACTCCACTTAGGACTGAGAAACAAACGCTAGCTTGCCTTACAAGAAACGAGCTCTGCTTTTGAGAAAAGGGCACACTTCTACTCTACTGTGTTTCCTATGGGGTCCGAAAAGTGAGCTTGCTCAGAACAAAAGAACTGTGCTTCCTACACACGGGCCAAAACTAGTTCAATTCTGCTTAGGAAACTGACAAGAACAGTAGATCCCCTTCAGTCCAATACACTGTACTTGCTGGGAACAGACGCCAGTGCTATTTGCACTGTGTATGACAATGAGAGCGCAATAGTGACTCTTCTAACCACAAAACAACTCTTGCTCCTAGGACCAGAAACTGTATGGGATTCAACTCCATTTAGGACTGGGAAACAAACGCTAGCTTGCCTTACAAGAAACACACTCTGCTTTAGAGAAAAGAGCACTCTTCTACTCTACTGTGTTTCCTATAGGGCCAGAACAGTTAGCTTGCTCAGAACAAAAGAAATGTGCTTCATACACACACGGGCCATATCTAGTTCAACTCTGCTTAGGAACCTGACAAGAACAATAGATCCTCTTCAGTCCAATATACTGTACATGCTGGGAACAAATGCCAGTGCTATTTGCCCTGTGTATGACAATGGTAGCGCAATAGTGACTCTTCTTACCAGAAAATACTCTTGATCGTAGGACCAAAAACTACATGTGATTCAACTCCATTTAGGACTGGGAAACAAATGCTATCTTGCCTTACAAGAAACACACTCTGCTTTTGAGAAAAGAGCTCTCTTTTACTCTACTGTGTTTCCTATAGGGCCAGAACAGTGAGATTGCTCAGAACAAAAGAACTGTGCGTCCTACATACACGGGCCATATCTAGGTCAACTCTGCTTAGGAAACTGAAGAGAGCAGTAGCTCCTCTTCAGTCCAATACACTGTACTTGCTGGGAACAGAGGCAAGTGCTATTTGCACTGTGTATGACAATGGGAGTGCAATAGTGACTCTTCTTACGACAAAACAACTCTTGCTCCTAGGACCACAAACTGCATGGGATTCAACTCCATTTAGGACTGGGAAACAAATGCTAGCTTGCCTTACAAGAAACACACTCTGCTTTTGAGAAAAGAGCACTCTTCTACGCTACTGTGTTTCCTATAGGGCCAGAACAGTGAGCTTGCTCAGAACACAAGAAATGTGCTTCATACACACGGGCCATATCTAGTTCAACTCTGCTTAATAAACTGACAAGAACAGTAGCTCCTCTTCAGTCCAACACACTGTACTTGATTGGAACAGACGCAAGTGCTATTTGTACTGTGTATGGCATTGGGAGCACAATAGTGACTCTTCTTTCCAAACAATAACTCTACTCGTAAGACCAGAAACTGCATGTGATTCAAATTCATTTAGGACTGGGAAACAAAAGCTAGCTCGCCTTACAAGAAACACAATCTGCTTTTGAGAAAAGAGCACCCTTCTACTCTACTGAGTTTCCTATGGGGTCTGAACAGTGAGCTTGTTCAGAACAAAAGAACTGTGCTTCCTATACACACGGGCCATATCTAGTTCAACTCTGCTTAGGAAACTGAGAAGAACAGTAGCTCCTCATCAGTCCAATACACTGTACTTGATTGGAATAGACGCAAGTGCTATTTGTACTGTGTATGGCATTGGGAGAGCAATAGTGACTCTTCTTAAAAAAAATAACTCTACTCGTATGACAAGAAACTGCATGTGATTCAAAATCATTTAGGACTGGCAAATAAAAAACTAGCTCGCCTTACAAGAAACACACTCTGCTTTTGAGAAAAAAGCACTCTTCTTCTCTACTATGAGTCCTATGGGGTCCGAACAGTGAGCTTGCTCAGAACAAAAGAACTGTGCTTCCTACGCACACGGGCCATATCTAGTTCAACTCTGCTTAGGAAACTGACAAAAACAGTAGCTCCTCTTCAGTCCAATACACTGTACTTGCTGGGAACAGACGCGAGTGCTATTTGAACTGTGTATGTCAACGGGAGCGCAATAGTGACTTTCCTTACCAGAAAACAACTCTTGTTCGTAGGACCAAAAACTCCATGTGATTCAACTCCATTTAGGACTGGGAAACAAACGCTGGCTCGCCTTACAAGAAACACACTCTGCTTTTGAGAAAAGAGCACTCTTCTACTCTACTGTGTTTCCTATAGGGCCAGTACAGTGAGCTTGCTCAGAACAAAGAACTGTGCTTCCTACACAAATGGCCATATCCAGTTCAATTCTGTTTAGGAAACTGACAAGAACAGTAGCTCCTCTTCAGTCCAATACACTGTACTTGCTGGGAACAGATGCGAGTGCTATTTGCACTGTGTTTGGCAATGGGAGCACAATAGTGACTTTCCTTACCAGAAAACAAATCTTGAGCGTAGGATCAAAAACTGCATGTGATTCAACTCCATTGAGGACTGGGAAACAAACACCAGCTCGCCTTACAAAAAACATACTCTGCTTTTGAGAAAAGAGCACTCTTCTACTCTACTGTGTTTCCTATAGGGCCAGAACAGTGAGCATGCTCAGAACCAAAGAACTGTGCTTCCTGCACACACGGGCCATATCTAGTTCAACTCTGCTTAGGAAACTGACAAGAACAGTAGCTCCTCCTCAGTCCAATACACTATACTTGCTGGGAACAGACGCGAGTGCTATTTGCACTGTGTACGGCATTGGGAGCACAATAGTGACTCTTTTTACCAGAAAACAACTCTGGTTCTTAGGACCAGAAACTGCATGTGATTCAACTCCACTTAGGACTGGGAAACAAACGCTAGCTTGCCTTACAAGAAACGAGCTCTGCTTTAGAGAAAAGGGCACACTTCTACTCTACTGTGTTTCCTATGGGGTCCGAACAGTGAGCTTGCTCAGAACAAAAGATCTGATCTTCCTACACACACGTGCCAAAACTAGTTCAATTCTGCTTAGGAAACTGACAAGAACAGTAGATCCCCTTCAGTCCAATACACTGTATTTGCTGGGAACAGACGCCAGTGCTATTTGCACTGTGTATGACAATGAGAGCGCAATAGTGACTCTTCTAACCACAAAACAACTCTTGCTCCTAGGACCAGAAACTGCATGTGATTCAACTCCATTTAGGACTGGGAAACAAACGCTAGCTTGCCTTACAAGAAACACACTCTGCTTTAGAGAAAAGAGCACGCTTCTACTCTACTGTGTTTCCTATAGGGCCAGAACAGTGAGCTTGCTCAGAACAAAAGAAATGTGCTTCATACACACACGGGCCATATCTAGTTCAACTCTGCTTAGGAACCTGACAAGAACAATAGAGTCTCTTCAGTCCAATATACTGTACATGCTGGGATCAAATGCCAGTGCTATTTGCCCTGTGTATGACAATGGGAGCGCAATAGTGACTCTTCTTACCAGAAAACAATTCTTGCTCATAGGAACAAAAACTGCATGTGATTCAACTCCATTTAGGACTGGGAAAGAAATGCTAGCTCGCCTTACAAGAAACACACTCTGCTTTTGAGAAAAGAGCACTCTTCTACTCTACTGTGTTTCCTATAGGGCCAGAACAGAGAGTTTGCTCAGAACAAAAGAACTGTGCTTCCTGCACACACGGCCATATCTAGTTCAACTCTGCTTAGGAAACTGACAAGAACAGTAGATCCTCTTCAGTCCAATACACTGTACATGCTGGGAACAGATGCCAGTGCTATTTGCCCTGTGTATGACAGTGGGAGCGCAATAGTGACTCTTCTTACCAGAAAAAACTCTTGCTCGTAGGACCAGAAACTCCATGTGATTCAACTCCACATAGGACTGGGAAACACATGCTAGCTCGTCTTTCAAGAAACACACTCTGCTTTTGAGAAAAGAGCACTCTTTTACTCTACTGTGTCTCCTATAAGGCCAGAACAGTGAGCTTGCTCAGAACAAAAGATCTGTGCTTCCTAGATACACGGGCCATATGTAGTTCAACTCTGCTTAGGAAACTGACGAGAACAGTAGCTCCTCTTCAGTCCAATACAATGTACTTGCTGGGAACAGACGCGAGTGCTATTTGCACTGTGTACAGTAATAGAAGCACAATAGTGACATTTCTTACCAGAAAACAACTTTTGCTCTTAGGACCAGAAACTGCATGTGATTCAACTCCACTTAGGACTGGGAAACAAACGCTAGCTCGCCTTACAAGAAACACCTTCGCTTTTGAGAATAGGGAACACTTCTACTCTGCTGTGTTTCCTATGGGGTCCGAACAGTGAGCTTGCTCAGAACAAAAGAAGTGTGCTTCCTACACACACGGGCCATATCTAGTTCAACTCTGCTTAGGAAACTGACAAGAACAGTAGCTCCTCTTCAGTCCAATACACTGTACTTGTTGGGAACAGACGAGAGTGATATTTGCACTGCATATGTCAATGGGAGCGCAATAGTGACTTTCCTTACCAGAAAACAACTCTTGTTCATAGGACCAAAAATTGCATGTGATTCAACTCCATTTAGGACTGGGAAACAAACGCTAGCTCGCCTTACAATAAACACACTCTGCTTTTGAGAAAAGAGCAATCATCTACTCTACTGTGTTTCTTATAGGACCAGTACAGTGAGCTTACACAGAACAAAAGAACTGTGCTTCCCACACAAACGGGCATATCCAGTTCACTTCTGCTTAGGAAACTGACAGGAACAGTAGCTCCTCTTCAGTCCAATACACTATACTTGCTGGGACCAGATGCGAGTGCTATTTGCACTGTGTATGGCAAAGGGAGTGCAATAGTGACTTTCCTTACCAGAAAACAACTCTTGCGTGTAGGACCAAAAACTGTATGTGATTCAACTCCATTTAGGACTGGGAAACAAAAGGTAGCTCGCCTTACAAGAAATACACTCTGCTTTTGAGAAAAGAGCACTCTTCTTCTCTACTATGTGTCCTATGGGGTCCGAACAGTGAGCTTGCTCAGAACAAAAGAACTGTGCTTCCTATGCACACGGGCCATATCTAGTTCAACTCTGCTTAGGAAACTGAAGAGAACAGTAGCTCCTCTTCAGTTCAATACACTGTACTTGCTGGGAACAGACGCGAGTGCTATTTGCACTGCGTATGTCAACGGGAGCACAACAGTGACTTTCATTACCAGAAAACAACTCTTGCTTGTAGGACCAAAAACTGCATGTGATTCAACTCCATTTAGGCCTGGGAAACAAACGCTGGCTCGCCTTACAAGAAACACACTCTGCTTTTGAGAAAAGAGCACTCTTCTACTCTACTCTGTTTCCTATAGGGCCAGTACAGTGAGCTTGCTCAGAACAAAAGAACTGTGCTTCCTACAGAAATGGCCATATCCAGTTCAATTCTGCTTAGGAAACTGACAAGAACAGTAGCTCCTCTTCAGTCCAATACACTGTACTTGCTGGGAACAGATGCGAGTGCTATTTGCACTGTGTTTGGCAATGGGAGCGCAATAGTGACTTTCCTTACCAGAAAACAACTCTTGCTCATAGGACCAGAAACTGCATGTGATTCAACTCCATTTAGGACTGGGAAACAAAAGCTATCTCGCCTTACAAGAAACACACTCTGCTTTTGAGAAAAGAGCACTCTTCTACTCTACTGTGTTTCCTATAGGGCCGGAACAGTGAGCTTGCTAAGAACAAAAGAAATGTGCTTCATACACACACGGGCCATATCTAGTTCAACTCTGCTTAGGAACCTGACAAGAACAGTAGATCCTCTTCAGTCCAATACACTGTACATGCTGGGAACAAATGCCAGTGCTATTTGACCTGTGTATGACAATGGGAGCGCAATAGTGACTCTTCTTACCAGAAAATACTCTTGCTTGTAGGACCAGAGACTACATGTGATTCACTCCATTTAGGACTGGGAAACAAACGCTAGCTCGCCTTACAAGAAACACACTCTGCTTTTGAGAAAAGAGCACTCTTCTTCTCTACTATGAGTCCTATGGGGTCCGAACAGTGAGCTTGCTCAGAACAAAAGAACTGTGCTTCCTATGCACACGGGCCATATCTAGTTCAACTCTGCTTAGGAAGCTGAAAAAAACAGTAGCTCCTCTTCAGTCCAATACACTGTACTTGCTGGGAACAGACGCGAGTGCTATTTGCACTGTGTATGTCAACGGGAGCGCAATAGTGACTTTCCTTACCAGAAAACAACTCTTGCTCGTAGGACCAAAAACTGCATGTGATTCAACTCCATTTAGGACTGGGAAACAAACGCTGGCTCGCCTTACAAGAAACACACTCTACTTTTGAGAAAAGAGCACTCTTCTACTCTACTGTGTTTCCTATAGGGCCAGTACAGTGAGCTTGCTCAGAACAAAAGAACTGTGCTTCCTACACAAATGGCCATATCCAGTTCAATTCTGCTTAGGAAACTGACAAGAACCGTAGCCCCTCTTCAGTCCAATACACTGTACTTGCTGGGAACAGATGCGAGTGCTATTTGCACTCTTGTACTCTACTGTGTTTCCTATAGACCCAGAACAGTGAGCTTGCTCAGAACAAAAGAACTGTGCTTCCTACACACACGGGACATATCTATCTTGTTCAACTCTGCTTAGGCAACTGACGAGAACCGTAGCTCCTCTTCGGTCCAATACACTGTACTTGCTGGGAACAGATGCGAGTGCTATTTGCACTGTGTTTGGCAATGGGAGCACAATAGTGACTTTCCTTACCAGAAAACAACTCTTGCGCGTAGGACCAGAAACTGCATGTGATTCAACTCCATTGAGGACTGGGAAACAAACACCAGCTCGCCTTACAAGAAACATACTCTTCTTTTGAGAAAAGAGCACTATTCTACTCTACTGTGTTTCCTATAGGGCCAGAACAGTGAGCTTGCTCAGAACAAAAGAACTGTGCTTCCTGCACACACGGGCCATATCTAGTTCAACTCTGCTTAGGAAACTGACAAGAACAGTAGCTCCTCTTCAGTCCAATACACTGTACTTGCTGGGAACAGATGCCAGTGCTATTTGCCCTGTGTATGACAATGGGAGTGAAATAGTGACTCTTCTTACCAATAAGAAACTCTTGCTCATAGGACCAGAAACTGCATGTGATTCAACTCCATTTAGGACTGGGAAACAAATGTAATCTCGCCTTACAAGAAACACACTCTGCTTTTGAGAAAAGAGCACTCTTCTACTCTACTGTGTTTCCTATAGGGCCAGAACAGTGAGCTTGCTCAGAACAAAAGAACTGAGCTTCCTACACACACGGGCCATATCTAGTTCAACTCTGCATCGGAATCTTACAAGAACAATAGATCCTCTTCAGTCCAATACACTGTACATGCTGGGAACAGAAGCCAGTGCTATTTGACCTGTGTATGACAATGGGAGTGCAATAGTGACTCTTCTTACCAGAAAACAACTCTTGATCGTAGGACCAAAAACTGCATGTGATTCAACTCCATTTAGGACTGGGAAAGAAACGCTAGCTTGCCTTACAAGAAACACACTCTGCTTTTGAGAAAAGAGCACTCTTCTACTCTACGGTGTTTCCTATAGGGCCAGAACAGTGAGCTTGCTCAGAACAAAAGAACTGTGCTTCCTACACACACGGGCCATATCTAGTTCAACTCTGCTTAGGAAACTGAAGAGAACAGTAGCTCCTCTTCAGTCCAATACACTGTACTTGCTGAGAACAGATGCCAGTGCTATTTGCACTGTGTATGACAATGGGAGAGCAATAGTGACTCTTCTTACCACAAAACAACTCTTGCTCCTAGGACCAGAAACTGCATGGAATTCAACTCCATTTAGGACTAGGAAACAAACGCTAGCTTGCCTTATAAGAAACACACTCTGCTTTTGAGAAAAGAGCACTCTTCTACTCTACTGTGTTTCCTATAGGGCCAGAACAGAGAGTTTGCTCAGAACAAAAGAACTGTGCTTCCTGCACACACAGCCATTTCGAGTTCAACTCTGCTTAGGAAACTGACAAGAACAGTAGCTCCTCTTCAGTCCAATACACTGTACTTGCTGGGAACAGACGCGAGTGCTATTTGCACTGTGTACGGCATTGGGAGTGCAATAGTGACTCTTTTTACCAGAAAACAACTCTTGCTCGTAGGAACAGAAACTGCATGTGATTCAACTCCATTTAGGACTGGGAAACAAATGCTATCTCGCCTTGCAAGAAACACACTCTGCTTTTGAGAAAAGAGCACTCTTGTACTCTACTGTGTTTCCTATAGGGCCAGAACAGTGAGATTGCTCAGAACAAAAGAACTGTGCTTCCTACACACACGGCCATATCTAGTTCAACTCTGCTTAGGAAACTGACGAGAATAGTAGCTCCTCTTCAGTCGAATACACTGTACTTGCTGGGAACAGACGAGTGCTATTTGTACTGTGTGCAGCAATGAGAGCACAATAGTGACCCTTCTTACCAGAAAACCACTCTGGCTCTTAGGACCACAAACTGCATGTGATTCAACTCCACTTAGGACTGGGAAACAAACGCTAGATTGCCTTACAAGAAACAAGCTCTGATTTGAGAAAAGGGCACACTTCTACTCTATTGTGTTTCCTATGGTTTCCGAACAGTGAGCTTGCTCAGAACAAAAGAACTGTGCTTCCTACACACACAGGCCATATCTAGTTCAACTCTGCATCGGAAACTTACAAGAACAATAGATCCTCTTCAGTCCAATACACTGTACATGCTGGGAACAGAAGCCAGTGCTATTTGCCCTGTGTATGACAATGAGAGTGCAATAGTGACTCTTCTTACCAGAAAACAACTCTTGATCGTAGGACCAAAAACTGCATGTGATTCAACTCCATTTAGGACTGGGAAAGAAACGCTAGCTTGCCTTACAAGAAACACACTCTGCTTTTGAGAAAAGAGCACTCTTCTACTCTACGGTGTTTCCTATGGTGTCCGAACAGTGAGCTTGTTCAGAACAAAAGAACTGTGCTTCCTATACACACGGGCCATATCTAGTTCAACTCTGCATAGGAAACTGACAAGAACAGTAGCTCCTCATCAGTCCAATACACTGTACTTGATTGGAATAGACGCAAGTGCTATTTGTACTGTGTATGGCATTGGGAGCGCAATAGTGACTCTTCTTACCAAAAAATAACTCTACTCGTATGACAAGAAACTGCATGTGATTCAAAATCATTTAGGACTGGGAAACAAAAAACTAGCTCGCCTTACAAGAAACACACTCTGCTTTTGAGAAAAGAGCACTCTTCTTCTCTACTATGAGTCCTATGGGGTCCGAACAGTGAGCTTGCTCAGAACAAAAGAACTGTGCATCCTACGCACACGGGCCATATCTAGTTCAACTCTGCTTAGGAAGCTGAAAAAAACAGTAGCTCCTCTTCAGTCCAATACACTGTACTTGCTGGGAACAGACGCGAGTGCTATTTGCACTGTGTATGTCAACGGGAGCGCAATAGTGACTTTCCTTACCAGAAAACAACTCTTGCTCGTAGGACCAAAAACTGCATGTGATTCAACTCCATTTAGGACTGGGAAACAAACGCTGGCTCGCCTTACAAGAAACACACTCTACTTTTGAGAAAAGAGCACTCTTCTACTCTACTGTGTTTCCTATAGGGCCAGTACAGTGAGCTTGCTCAGAACAAAAGAACTGTGCTTCCAACACAAATGGCCATATCCAGTTCAATTCTGCTTAGGAAACTGACAAGAACCGTAGCCCCTCTTCAGTCCAATACACTGTACTTGCTGGGAACAGATGCGAGTGCTGTTTGCACTGTGTTTGGAAATGGGAGCGCAATAGTGACTTTCCTTACCAGAAAACAAATCTTGAGCGTAGGATCAAAAACTGCATGTGATTCAACTCCATTTAGGACTGGGAAACAAACACCAGCTCGCCTTACAAGAAACATACTCTGCTTTTGAGAAATGAGCACTCTTCTACTCTACTGTGTTTCATATAAGGCCAGAACAGTGAGCATGCTCAGAACCAAAGAACTGTGCTTCCTGCACACACGGGCCATATCTAGTTCAACTCTGCTTAGGAAACTGACAAGAACAGTAGATCCTCCTCAGTCCAATACACTATACTTGCTGGGAACAGACGCGAGTGCTATTTGCACTGTGTACGGCATTGGGAGCACAATAGTGACTCTTTTTACCAGAAAACAACTCTTGCTCGTAGGACCAGAAACTGCATGTGATTCAACTCCATTTAGGACTGGGAAACAAATGCTATCTCGCCTTACAAGAAACACACTCTGCTTTTGAGAAAAGAGCACTCTTGTACTCTACTGTGTTTCCTATAGGGCCAGAACAGTGAGCTTGCTCAGAACAAAAGAACTGTGCTTCCTACACACACGGGCCATATCTATCTTGTTCAACTCTGCTTAGGCAACTGACAAGAACCGTAGCTCCTCTTCGGTCCAATACACTGTACTTGCTGGGAACAGACGCGAGTGCTTTTTGCACTGTATACAGGAATGGGAGCACAATAGTGACTCTTCTTACCAGAAAACAACTCTGGTTCTTAGGACCAGAAACTGCATGTGATTCAACTCCACTTAAGACTGGGAAACAAACGCTAGCTTGCCTTACAAGAAACGAGCTCTGCTTTAGAGAAAAGGGCACACTTCTACTCTACTGTGTTTCCTATGGGGTCCGAACAGTGAGCTTGCTCATAACAAAAGAACTGTGCTTCCTACACACACGGGCCAAAACTAGTTCAATTCTGCTTAGGAAACTGACAAGAACAGTAGATCCCCTTCAGTCCAATACACTGTACTTGCTGGGAACAGACGCCAGTGCTATTTGCACTGTGTATGACAATGAGAGTGCAATAATGACTCTTCTTACCACAAAACAACTCTTGCTCCTAGGACCAGAAACTGCATGGGATTCAAATCCATTTAGGACTGGGAAACAAACGCTAGCTCGCCTTACAAGAAACACACTGTGCTTTTGAGAAAAGAGCACTCTTGTACTCTACTGTGTTTCCTATAGGGCCAGAACAGTGAGCTTGCTCAGAACAAAAGAATTGTGCTTCATACACACACGGGCCATATCTAGTTCAACTCTGCTTAGGAACCTGACAAGAACAATAGACCCTCTTCAGTCCAATATACTGTACATGCTGGGAACAAATGCCAGTGCTATTTGCCCTGTGAATGACAATTGTAGCGCAATAGTGACTCTTCTTACCAGAAAATACTCTTGCTTGTAGGACTAGAAACTGCATGTGATTCAAATCCATTTAGGACTGGGAAACAAACGTTAGCTCGCCTTGCAAGAAACACACTCTGCTCTTGAGAAAAGAGTACTCTTCTACTCTACTGTGTTTCCTATAGGGCCAGAACAGTGAGCTTGCTCCGAACAAAAGAACTGTGCTTCCTATGCACACGGGCCATATCTAGTTCAACTCTGCATCGGAAACTGACAAGAACAGTAGATCCTCTTCAGTCCAATACACTGTACATGCTGGGAACAGACGCCAGTGCTATTTGCCCTGTGGATGACAGTGGGAGCGAAATAGTGACTCTTCTTACCAGAAAAAAACTTTTGATCGTAGGACCAGAAACAGCATGTGATTCAACGACATTTAGGTCTGGGAAGCAAACGCTAGCTCGCTTTACAAGAAACACACTCTGCTTTTGAGAAAAGAGCACTCTTCTACTGTACTGTGTTTCCTATGGGGTCCGAACAGTGAGCTTGCTCAGAACAAATGAACTGTGCTTCCTATACACACGGGCCATACCTAGTTCAACTCTGCTTAGGAAACTGACAAGAACAGTAGCTCCTCTTCAGTCCAATACACTGTACTTGATTGGAACAGACGCAAGTGCTATTTGTACTGTGTATGGCATTGGGAGCGCAACAGTTACTCTTCTTACCAAAAAATAACTCTACTCGTAGGACCAGAAACTGCATGTGATTCAAATTCATTTAGGACTGGGAAACAAAAGCTAGCTCGCCTTACAAGAAATACACTCTGCTTTTGAAAAAAGAGCACTCTTCTTCTCTACTATGTGTCCTATGGGGTCCTAACAGTGAGCTTGCTCAGAACAAAAGAACTGTGCTTCCTACGCACACAGGTCATATCTAGTTCAACTCTGCTTAGGAAACTGACAAGAACAGTAGCTCCTCTTCAGTCCAATACACTGTACTTGCTGGGAACAGATGCGAGTGCTATTTGCACTGTGTTTGGCAATCGGAGCACAATAGTGACTTTCCTTACCAGAAAACAACTCTTGCGCGTAGGACCAAAAACTGCATGTGATTCAACTCCATTGAGGACTGGGAAACAAACACCAGCTCGCCTTACAAGAAACATACTCTTCTTTTGAGAAAAGAGCACTCTTCTACTCTACTGTGTTTCCTATAGGGCCAGAACAGTGAGCTTGCTCAGAACAAAAGAACTGTGCTTCCTGCACACACGGGCCATATCTAGTTCAACTCTGCTTAGGAAACTGACAAGAACAGTAGCTCCTCTTCAGTCCAATACACTGTACTTGCTGGGAACAGATGCCAGTGCTATTTGCCCTGTGTATGACAATGGGAGCGAAATAGTGACTCTTCTTACCAATAAGAAACTCTTGCTCATAGGACCAGAAACTGCATGTGATTCAACTCCATTTAGGACTGGGAAACAAATGTAATCTCGCCTTACAAGAAACACACTCTGCTTTTGAGAAAAGAGCACTCTTCTACTCTACTGTGTTTCCTATAGGGCCAGAATAGTGAGCTTGCTCAGAACAAAAGAACTGAGCTTCCTACACACACGGGCCATATCTAGTTCAACTCTGCATCGGAAACTTACAAGAACAATAGATCCTCTTCAGTCCAATACACTGTACATGCTGGGAACAGAAGCCAGTGCTATTTGCCCTGTGTATGACAATGGGAGTGCAATAGTGACTCTTCTTACCAGAAAACAACTCTTGATCGTAGGACCAAAAACTGCATGTGATTCAACTCCATTTAGGACTGGGAAAGAAACGCTAGCTCGCCTTACAAGAAACACGCTCTGCTTTTGAGAAAAGAGCACTCTTCTACTCTATGGTGTTTCCTATAGGGCCAGAACAGTGAGCTTGCTCAGAACAAAAGAACTGTGCTTCCTACACACACGGGCCATATCTAGTTCAACTCTGCTTAGGAAACTGAAGAGAACATTAGCTCCTCTTCAGTCCAATACACTGTACTTGCTGAGAACAGATGCCAGTGCTATTTGCACTGTGTATGACAATGGGAGAGCAATAGTGACTCTTCTTACCACAAAACAACTCTTGCTCCTAGGACCAGAAACTGCATGGAATTCAACTCCATTTAGGACTAGGAAACAAACGCTAGCTTGCCTTACAAGAAACACACTCTGCTTTTGAGAAAAGAGCACTCTTCTACTCTACTGTGTTTCCTATAGGGCCAGAACAGAGAGTTTGCTCAGAACAAAAGAACTGTGCTTCCTGCACACACGGCCATATCTAGTTCAACTCTGCTTAGGAAACTGACGAGAATAGTAGCTCCTCTTCAGTCGAATACACTGTACTTGCTGGGAACAGACGAGTGCTATTTGTACTGTGTGCAGCAATGGGAGCACAATAGTGACCCTTCTTACCAGAAAACCACTCTGGCTCTTAGGACCACAAACTGCATGTGATTCAACTCCACTTAGGACTGGGAAACAAACGCTAGATTGCCTTACAAGAAACAAGCTCTGATTTGAGAAAATGGCTCACTTCTACTCTATTGTGTTTCCTATGGTTTCCGAACAGTGAGCTTGCTCAGAACAAAAGAACTGTGCTTCCTACACACACAGGCCATATCTAGTTCAATTCTGCTTAGGAAATTGACAAGAACAGTAGATCCCCTTCAGTCCAATACACTGTACTTGCTGGGAACAGACGCCAGTGCTATTTGCACTGTGTATGACAATGGGAGCGCAATAGTGACTCTTCTTACCACAAAACAACTCTTGCTCCTAGGACCAGAAACTGCATGGGATTCAACTCCATTTAGGCCTGGGAAACAAACGCTAGCTTGCCTTACAAAAAACACTCTCTGCTTTTGAGAAAAGAGCACTCTTCTACTCTACTGTGTTTCCTATAGGGCCAGAACAGTGAGCTTGCTCAGAACAAAAGAGATGTGCTTCCTACACACACGGGCCATATCTAGTTCAACTCTGCTTAGGAAAATGACAAGAACAGTAGATCATCTTCAGTCCAATACACTGTACATGCTGGGAACAAATGCCAGTGCTATTTGCCATGTGTATGACAATGGGAGCGCAATAGTTACTCTTCTAACCAGAAAATACTCTTGCTTGTAGGACCAGAAACTGCATGTGATTCAACTCCATTTAGGACTGTGAAACTAACGCTAGCTCGCCTTACAAGAAACATACTCTGCTTTTGAGAAAAGAGTACTCTTCTACTCTACTGTTTTTCCTATAGGGCCAGAACAGTAAGCTTGCTCAGAACAAAATAAATGTGCTTCCTAAACACAGGGGCCATATCTAGTTCAACTCTTCATCGGAAACTGACAAGAACAGTAGATCCTCTTCATTCCAATACACTGTACATGCTGGGAACAGATGCCAGTGCTATTTGCCCTGTGTATGACAATGGGAGCGAAATAGTGACTCTTCTTACCAGAAAACAACTCTTGCTCGTAGGACCAGAAACAGCATGTGATTCAATGACATTTAGGTCTGGGAAGCAAATGCTAGCTCGCTTTACAAGAAACACACTCTGTTTTTGAGAAAAGAGCACTCTTCTACTCTACTGTGTTTCCTATGGGGTCCGAACAGTGAGCTTGCTCAGAACAAATGAACTGTGCTTCCTATACACACGGGCATATCTAGTTCAACTCTGCTTAGGAAACTGACAAGAACAGTAGCTCCTCTTCAGTCCAATACACTGTACTTGATTGGAACAGACGCAAGTGCTATTTGTACTGTGTATGGCATTGGGAGCGCAATAGTTACTCTTCTTACCAAAAAATAACTCTACTCGTAGAACCAGAAACTGCATGTGATTCAAATTCATTTAGGACTGGGAAACAAAAGCTAACTCGCCTTACAAGAAATACACTCTGCTTTTGAGAAAAGAGCACTCTTCTTCTCTACTATGTGTCCTATGGGGTCCGAACAGTGAGCTTGCTCAGAACAAAAGAACTGTGGTTCCTACGCACACGGGCCATATCTAGTTCAACTCTGGTTAGGAAACTGACAAGAACAGTAGCTCCTCTTCAGTCCAATACACTGTACTTGCTGGGAACAGACGCGAGTGCTATTTGTACTGTGTATGTCAACGGGAGCGCAATAGTGACTTTCCTTACCAGAAAACAACTCTTGCTCATAGGACCAAAAACTGCATGTGATTCAACTCCATTTAGGACTGGGAAACAAACGCTGGCTCGCCTTACAAGAAACACACTCTGCTTTTGAGAAAAAATCACTCTTCTACTCTACTGTGTTTCCTATAGGGCCAGTAGAGTGAGGTTGCTCAGAACAAAAGAATTGTGCTTCCTACACAAATGGCCATATCCAGTTCAATTCTGCTTAGGAAACTGACAAGAACAGTAGCTCCTCTTCAGTCCAATACACTGTACTTGATTGGAACAGACGCGAGTGATATTTGCACTGTGTACGGCATTGGGAGCACAATAGTGACTCTTTTTACCAGAAAACAACTCTTGCTTGTAGGAACAGAAATTGCATGTGATTCAACTCCATTTAGGACTGGGAAACAAATGCTATCTTGCCTTACAAGAAACACACTCTGCTTTTGAGAAAAGAGCACTCTTGTACTCTACTGTGTTTCCTATAGGGCCAGAACAGTGAGCTTGCTCAGAACAAAAGAACTGTGCCTCCTACACACACGGGCCATACCTAGTTCAACTCTGCTTAGGAAACTGACCAGAACCGTAGCTCCTCTTCAGTCCAATACACTGTACTTCCTGTGAACAGACGCGAGTGCTATTTGCACTGTGTACAGCAATGGGTACACAATAGTGACTCTTCTTACCAGAAAACAACTCTGTATCTTAGGACCAGAAACTGCATGTGATTCAACTCAACTTAGGACTGGGAAACAAACGCTAGCTTGCCTTACAAGAAAAGAGCTCTGCTTTTGAGAAAAGGGCACACTTCTACTCTACTGTGTTTCCTATGGAGTCCGAACTGTGATTTTGCTCAGAACAAAAGAACTGTGCTTCCTACACACACGGGCCTTAACTAGTTCAATTCTGCTTAGGAAACTGACAAGAACAGTAGATCCCGTTCAGTCCAATAAACTGTACTTGCTGAGAACAGACGCCAGTGCTATTTGAACTGTGTATGACAATGGGAGCGCAATAGTGACTCTTCTTACCACAAAACAACTCTTGCTCCTAGGACCAGAAACTGCATGGGATTCAACTCCATTTAGACTGGGAAACAAACGCTAGCTAGCCTTACAAGAAACAAACACTGCTTTGAGAAAAGAGCACTCTTGTACTCTACTGTGTTTCCTATAGGGCCAGAACAGTGAGCTTGCTCAGAACAAAAGAAATGTGCTTCCTACACACACAGGCCATATCTAGTTCAACTCTGCTTAGGAACCTGACAAGAACAATAGATCCTCTTCAGTCCAATACACTGTACATGCTGGGAACAAATGCCAGTGCTATTTGCCCTGTGTATGAAAATGGTAGCGCAATAGTGACTCTTCTTACCAGAAAATACTCTTGCTTGTAGGACCAGAAACTGCATGTGATTCAACTCCATTTAGGACTGGGAAACAAACGCTAGCTCGCCTTACAAGAAACACACTCTAATTTTGAGAAAAGAGTACTCTTCTACTCTTCTGTTTTTCCTATAGGGCCAGAACAGTATGCTTGCTCAGAACAAAAGAAATGTGCTTCCTAAACACAGGGGTCATATCTAGTTCAACTCCTCATCGGAAACTGACAAGAACAGTAGATTCTCTTCAATCCAATACACTGTACATGCTGGGAACAGACGCCTGTGCTATTTGCCCTGTGTAGGACAATGGGAGCGAAATTGTGACTCTTCTTACCAGAAAACAACTCTTGATCGTAGTACCAGAAACAGCATGTGATTTTACTCCATTTAGGTCTGGGATGCAAACGCTAGCTCGCTTTACAAGAAACACACTCTGCTTTTGAGAAAAGAGCACTCTTCTACTCTATTGTGTTTCCTATGGGGTCCGAACAGTGAGCTTGCTAAGAACAAATGAACTGTGCTTCCTATACACACGGCCATATCTAGTTCAACTCTGCTTAGGAAACTGACAAGAACAGTAGCTCCTCTTCAGTCCAATACACTGTACTTGATTGGAACAGACGCAAGTGCTATTTGTACTGTGTATGGCATTGGGAGCGCAATAGTTACACTTCTTACCAAAAAATAACTCTACTCGTAGAACCAGAAACTGCATGTGATTCAAATTCATTTAGGACTGGGAAACAAAAGCTAACTTGCCTTACAAGAAATACACTCTGCTTTTGAGAAAAGAGCACTCTTCTTCTCTACTATGTGTCCTATGGGGTCCAAACAGTGAGCTTGCTCAGAACAAAAGAACTGTCGTTCCTACGCACACGGGCCATATCTAGTTCAACTCTGCTTAGGAAACTGACAAGAACAGTAGCTCCTCTTCAGTCCAATACACTGTACTTGCTGGGAACAGACGCGAGTGCTATTTGCACTGTGTATGTCAACGGGAGCGCAATAGTGACTTTCCTTACCAGAAAACAACTCTTGCTCATAGGACCAAAAACTGCATGTGATTCAACTCCATTTAGGACTGGGAAACAAACACTGGCTCGCCTTACAAGAAACACACTCTGCTTTTGAGAAAAAAGCACTCTTCTACTCTACTGTGTTTCCTATAGGGCCAGTAGAGTGAGGTTGCTCAGAACAAAAGAATTGTGCTTCCTACACAAATGGCCATATCCAGTTTAATTCTGCTTAGGAAACTGACAAGAACAGTAGCTCCTCTTCTGTCCAATATACTGTACTTGCTGGGAACAGATGTGAGTGCTATTTGCACTGTGTATGTCAACGGGAGCGCAATAGTGACTTTCCTTACCAGAAAACAACTCTTGCTCATAGGACCAAAAACTGCATGTGATTCAACTCCATAGAGGACTGGGAAACAAACACCAGCTCGCCTTACAAGAAACATACTCTTCTTTTGAGAAAAGAGCACTCTTCTACTCTACTGTGTTTCCTATAGGGCCAGAACAGTGAGCTTGCTCAGAACAAAAGAACTGTGCTTCCTGCACACACGGGCCATATCTAGTTCAACTCTGCTTAGGAAACTGACAAGAACAGTAGCTCCTCTTCAGTCCAATACACTGTACTTGCTGGGAACAGATGCCAGTGCTATTTGCCCTGTGTATGACAATGGGAGCGAAATAGTGACTCTTCTTACCAATAAGAAACTCTTGCTCATAGGACCAGAAACTGCATGTGATTCAACTCCATTTAGGACTGGGAAACAAATGTAATCTCGCCTTACAAGAAACACACTCTGCTTTTGAGAAAAGAGCACTCTTCTACTCTACTGTGTTTCCTATAGGGCCAGAATAGTGAGCTTGCTCAGAACAAAAGAACTGAGCTTCCTACACACACGGGCCATATCTAGTTCAACTCTGCATCGGAAACTTACAAGAACAATAGATCCTCTTCAGTCCAATACACTGTACATGCTGGGAACAGAAGCCAGTGCTATTTGCCCTGTGTATGACAATGGGAGTGCAATAGTGACTCTTCTTACCAGAAAACAACTCTTGATCGTAGGACCAAAAACTGCATGTGATTCAACTCCATTTAGGACTGGGAAAGAAACGCTAGCTCGCCTTACAAGAAACACGCTCTGCTTTTGAGAAAAGAGCACTCTTCTACTCTATGGTGTTTCCTATAGGGCCAGAACAGTGAGCTTGCTCAGAACAAAAGAACTGTGCTTCCTACACACACGGGCCATATCTAGTTCAACTCTGCTTAGGAAACTGAAGAGAACATTAGCTCCTCTTCAGTCCAATACACTGTACTTGCTGAGAACAGATGCCAGTGCTATTTGCACTGTGTATGACAATGGGAGAGCAATAGTGACTCTTCTTACCACAAAACAACTCTTGCTCCTAGGACCAGAAACTGCATGGAATTCAACTCCATTTAGGACTAGGAAACAAACGCTAGCTTGCCTTACAAGAAACACACTCTGCTTTTGAGAAAAGAGCACTCTTCTACTCTACTGTGTTTCCTATAGGGCCAGAACAGAGAGTTTGCTCAGAACAAAAGAACTGTGCTTCCTGCACACACAGCCATATCTAGTTCAACTCTGCTTAAGAAACTGACAAGAACAGTAGCTCCTCTTCAGTCCAATACACTGTACTTGCTGGGAACAGACGCGAGTGCTATTTGCACTGTGTACGGCATTGGGAGCACAATAGTGACTCTTTTTACCAGAAAACAACTCTTGCTCGTAGGAACAGAAACTGCATGTGATTCAACTCCATTTAGGACTGGGAAACAAATGCTATCTCGCCTTACAAGAAACACACTCTGCTTTTGAGAAAAGAGCACTCTTGTACTCTACTGTGTTTCCTATAGGGCCAGAACAGTGAGATTGCTCAGAACAAAAGAACTGTGCTTCCTGCACACACGGCCATATCTAGTTCAACTCTGCTTAGGAAACTGACAAGAACAGTAGCTCCTCTTCAGTCCAATACACTGTACTTGCTGGGAACAGATGCCAGTGCTATTTGCCCTGTGTATGACAATGGGAGCGAAATA
Organism: Peromyscus eremicus; assembly: GCF_949786415.1. Taxonomy (NCBI): domain Eukaryota; kingdom Metazoa; phylum Chordata; class Mammalia; order Rodentia; family Cricetidae; genus Peromyscus; species Peromyscus eremicus. The sequence continues at coordinate 46,201 of NW_026735464.1, read as the reverse complement.
GTGACTCTTCTTACCAATAAGAAACTCTTGCTCATAGGACCAGAAACTGCATGTGATTCAACTCCATTTAGGACTGGGAAACAAATGTAATCTCGCCTTACAAGAAACACACTCTGCTTTTGAGAAAAGAGCACTCTTCTACTCTACTGTGTTTCCTATAGGGCCAGAATAGTGAGCTTGCTCAGAACAAAAGAACTGAGCTTCCTACACACACGGGCCATATCTAGTTCAACTCTGCATCGGAAACTTACAAGAACAATAGATCCTCTTCAGTCCAATACACTGTACATGCTGGGAACAGAAGCCAGTGCTATTTGCCCTGTGTATGACAATGGGAGTGCAATAGTGACTCTTCTTACCAGAAAACAACTCTTGATCGTAGGACCAAAAACTGCATGTGATTCAACTCCATTTAGGACTGGGAAAGAAACGCTAGCTCGCCTTACAAGAAACACGCTCTGCTTTTGAGAAAAGAGCACTCTTCTACTCTATGGTGTTTCCTATAGGGCCAGAACAGTGAGCTTGCTCAGAACAAAAGAACTGTGCTTCCTACACACACGGGCCATATCTAGTTCAACTCTGCTTAGGAAACTGAAGAGAACATTAGCTCCTCTTCAGTCCAATACACTGTACTTGCTGAGAACAGATGCCAGTGCTATTTGCACTGTGTATGACAATGGGAGAGCAATAGTGACTCTTCTTACCACAAAACAACTCTTGCTCCTAGGACCAGAAACTGCATGGAATTCAACTCCATTTAGGACTAGGAAACAAACGCTAGCTTGCCTTACAAGAAACACACTCTGCTTTTGAGAAAAGAGCACTCTTCTACTCTACTGTGTTTCCTATAGGGCCAGAACAGAGAGTTTGCTCAGAACAAAAGAACTGTGCTTCCTGCACACACAGCCATATCTAGTTCAACTCTGCTTAAGAAACTGACAAGAACAGTAGCTCCTCTTCAGTCCAATACACTGTACTTGCTGGGAACAGACGCGAGTGCTATTTGCACTGTGTACGGCATTGGGAGCACAATAGTGACTCTTTTTACCAGAAAACAACTCTTGCTCGTAGGAACAGAAACTGCATGTGATTCAACTCCATTTAGGACTGGGAAACAAATGCTATCTCGCCTTACAAGAAACACACTCTGCTTTTGAGAAAAGAGCACTCTTGTACTCTACTGTGTTTCCTATAGGGCCAGAACAGTGAGATTGCTCAGAACAAAAGAACTGTGCTTCCTACACACACGGCCATATCTAGTTCAACTCTGCTTAGGAAACTGACGAGAATAGTAGCTCCTCTTCAGTCGAATACACTGTACTTGCTGGGAACAGACGAGTGCTATTTGTACTGTGTGCAGCAATGGGAGCACAATAGTGACCCTTCTTACCAGAAAACCACTCTGGCTCTTAGGACCACAAACTGCATGTGATTCAACTCCACTTAGGACTGGGAAACAAACGCTAGATTGCCTTACAAGAAACAAGCTCTGATTTGAGAAAATGGCTCACTTCTACTCTATTGTGTTTCCTATGGTTTCCGAACAGTGAGCTTGCTCAGAACAAAAGAACTGTGCTTCCTACACACACAGGCCATATCTAGTTCAATTCTGCTTAGGAAATTGACAAGAACAGTAGATCCCCTTCAGTCCAATACACTGTACTTGCTGGGAACAGACGCCAGTGCTATTTGCACTGTGTATGACAATGGGAGCGCAATAGTGACTCTTCTTACCACAAAACAACTCTTGCTCCTAGGACCAGAAACTGCATGGGATTCAACTCCATTTAGGCCTGGGAAACAAACGCTAGCTTGCCTTACAAAAAACACTCTCTGCTTTTGAGAAAAGAGCACTCTTCTACTCTACTGTGTTTCCTATAGGGCCAGAACAGTGAGCTTGCTCAGAACAAAAGAGATGTGCTTCCTACACACACGGGCCATATCTAGTTCAACTCTGCTTAGGAAAATGACAAGAACAGTAGATCATCTTCAGTCCAATACACTGTACATGCTGGGAACAAATGCCAGTGCTATTTGCCATGTGTATGACAATGGGAGCGCAATAGTGACTCTTCTAACCAGAAAATACTCTTGCTTGTAGGACCAGAAACTGCATGTGATTCAACTCCATTTAGGACTGTGAAACTAACGCTAGCTCGCCTTACAAGAAACATACTCTGCTTTTGAGAAAAGAGTACTCTTCTACTCTACTGTTTTTCCTATAGGGCCAGAACAGTAAGCTTGCTCAGAACAAAATAAATGTGCTTCCTAAACACAGGGGCCATATCTAGTTCAACTCTTCATCGGAAACTGACAAGAACAGTAGATCCTCTTCATTCCAATACACTGTACATGCTGGGAACAGATGCCAGTGCTATTTGCCCTGTGTATGACAATGGGAGCGAAATAGTGACTCTTCTTACCAGAAAACAACTCTTGCTCGTAGGACCAGAAACAGCATGTGATTCAATGACATTTAGGTCTGGGAAGCAAATGCTAGCTCGCTTTACAAGAAACACACTCTGTTTTTGAGAAAAGAGCACTCTTCTACTCTACTGTGTTTCCTATGGGGTCCGAACAGTGAGCTTGCTCAGAACAAATGAACTGTGCTTCCTATACACACGGGCATATCTAGTTCAACTCTGCTTAGGAAACTGACAAGAACAGTAGCTCCTCTTCAGTCCAATACACTGTACTTGATTGGAACAGACGCAAGTGCTATTTGTACTGTGTATGGCATTGGGAGCGCAATAGTTACTCTTCTTACCAAAAAATAACTCTACTCGTAGAACCAGAAACTGCATGTGATTCAAATTCATTTAGGACTGGGAAATAAAAGCTAACTCGCCTTACAAGAAATGCACTCTGCTTTTGAGAAAAGAGCACTCTTCTTCTCTACTATGTGTCCTATGGGGTCCGAACAGTGAGCTTGCTCAGAACAAAAGAACTGTGGTTCCTACGCACACGGGCCATATCTAGTTCAACTCTGGTTAGGAAACTGACAAGAACAGTAGCTCCTCTTCAGTCCAATACACTGTACTTGCTGGGAACAGACGCGAGTGCTATTTGTACTGTGTATGTCAACGGGAGCGCAATAGTGACTTTCCTTACCAGAAAACAACTCTTGCTCATAGGACCAAAAACTGCATGTGATTCAACTCCATTTAGGACTGGGAAACAAACGCTGGCTCGCCTTACAAGAAACACACTCTGCTTTTGAGAAAAAATCACTCTTCTACTCTACTGTGTTTCCTATAGGGCCAGTAGAGTGAGGTTGCTCAGAACAAAAGAATTGTGCTTCCTACACAAATGGCCATATCCAGTTCAATTCTGCTTAGGAAACTGACAAGAACAGTAGCTCCTCTTCTGTCCAATATACTGTACTTGCTGGGAACAGATGTGAGTGTTATTTGCACTGTGTTTGGCAATGGGAGCACAATAGTGACTTTCCTTACCAGAAAACAACTCTTGCGCGTAGGACCAAAAACTGCATGTGATTCAACTCCATTGAGGACTGGGAAACAAACACCAGCTCGCCTTACAAGAAACATACTCTTCTTTTGAGAAAAGAGCACTCTTCTACTCTACTGTGTTTCCTATAGGGCCAGAACAGTGAGCTTGCTCAGAACAAAGAACTGTGCTTCCTGCACACACGGGCCATATCTAGTTCAAATCTGCTTAGGAAACTGACCAGAACCGTAGCTCCTCTTCAGTCCAATACACTGTACTTGCTGGGAACAGACGCGAGTGCTATTTGCACTGTGTACGGCATTGGGAGCGCAATAGTGACACTTTTTACCAATAAACAACTCTTGCTCATAGGACCAGAAACTGCATGTGATTCAACTCCATTTAGGACTGGGAAATAAATGTAATCTCGCCTTACATGAAACACACTCTGCTTTTGATAAAAGAGCACTCTTCTACTCTACTGTGTTTCCTATATGGACAGAACAGTGAGCTTGCTCAGAACAAACGAAATGTGCTTCATACACACACGGGCCATATCTAGTTCAATTCTGATTAAGAAACTGACAAGAACAGTAGCTCCTCTTCAGTCCAATACACTGTACTTGCTGGAAACAGACGCGAGTGCTATTAGCACTGTGTATGTCAACGGGAGCGCAATAGTGACTTTCCTTACCAGAAAACAACTCTTGCTCGTAGGACCAAAAACTGCATGTGATTCAACTCCATGTAGGACTGGGAAACAAACGCTGGCCTGCCTTACAACAATCACACTCTGCTTTTTAGAAAAGAGCACTCTTCTACTCTACTGTGTTTCCTATAGGGCCAGTACAGTGAGCTTGCTCAGAACAAAAGAACTGTGCTTCCTACACAAATGGCCATATCCAGTTCAATCCTGCTTAGGAACCTGACAAGAACAGTAGCTCCTCTTCAGTCCAATACACTGTACTTGCTAGGAACAGACGCGAGTGATATTTGCACTGTGTACGGCATTGGGAGCACAATAGTGACTCTTTTTACCAGAAAACAACTCTTGCTTGTAGGAACAGAAATTGCATGTGATTCAACTCCATTTAGGACTGGGAAACAAATGCTATCTTGCCTTACAAGAAACACACTCTGCTTTTGAGAAAAGAGCACTCTTGTACTCTACTGTGTTTCCTATAGGGCCAGAACAGTGAGCTTGCTCAGAACAAAAGAACTGTGCCTCCTACACACACGGGCCATACCTAGTTCAACTCTGCTTAGGAAACTGACCAGAACCGTAGCTCCTCTTCAGTCCAATACACTGTACTTCCTGTGAACAGACGCGAGTGCTATTTGCACTGTGTACAGCAATGGGTACACAATAGTGACTCTTCTTACCAGAAAACAACTCTGTATCTTAGGACCAGAAACTGCATGTGATTCAACTCAACTTAGGACTGGGAAACAAACGCTAGCTTGCCTTACAAGAAAAGAGCTCTGCTTTTGAGAAAAGGGCACACTTCTACTCTACTGTGTTTCCTATGGAGTCCGAACTGTGATTTTGCTCAGAACAAAAGAACTGTGCTTCCTACACACACGGGCCTTAACTAGTTCAATTCTGCTTAGGAAACTGACAAGAACAGTAGATCCCGTTCAGTCCAATAAACTGTACTTGCTGAGAAGAGACGCCAGTGCTATTTGAACTGTGTATGACAATGGGAGCGCAATAGTGACTCTTCTTACCACAAAACAACTCTTGCTCCTAGGACCAGAAACTGCATGGGATTCAACTCCATTTAGACTGGGAAACAAACGCTAGCTAGCCTTACAAGAAACAAACACTGCTTTGAGAAAAGAGCACTCTTGTACTCTACTGTGTTTCCTATAGGGCCAGAACAGTGAGCTTGCTCAGAACAAAAGAAATGTGCTTCCTACACACACAGGCCATATCTAGTTCAACTCTGCTTAGGAACCTGACAAGAACAATAGATCCTCTTCAGTCCAATACACTGTACATGCTGGGAACAAATGCCAGTGCTATTTGCCCTGTGTATGAAAATGGTAGCGCAATAGTGACTCTTCTTACCAGAAAATACTCTTGCTTGTAGGACCAGAAACTGCATGTGATTCAACTCCATTTAGGACTGGGAAACAAACGCTAGCTCGCCTTACAAGAAACACACTCTAATTTTGAGAAAAGAGTACTCTTCTACTCTTCTGTTTTTCCTATAGGGCCAGAACAGTAAGCTTGCTCAGAACAAAAGAAATGTGCTTCCTAAACACAGGGGTCATATCTAGTTCAACTCCTCATCGGAAACTGACAAGAACAGTAGATTCTCTTCAATCCAATACACTGTACATGCTGGGAACAGACGCCTGTGCTATTTGCCCTGTGTAGGACAATGGGAGCGAAATTGTGACTCTTCTTACCAGAAAACAACTCTTGATCGTAGTACCAGAAACAGCATGTGATTTTACTCCATTTAGGTCTGGGATGCAAACGCTAGCTCGCTTTATAAGAAACACACTCTGCTTTTGAGAAAAGAGCACTCTTCTACTCTATTGTGTTTCCTATGGGGTCCGAACAGTGAGCTTGCTAAGAACAAATGAACTGTGCTTCCTATACACACGGCCATATCTAGTTCAACTCTGCTTAGGAAACTGACAAGAACAGTAGCTCCTCTTCAGTCCAATACACTGTACTTGATTGGAACAGACGCAAGTGCTATTTGTACTGTGTATGGCATTGGGAGCGCAATAGTTACACTTCTTACCAAAAAATAACTCTACTCGTAGAACCAGAAACTGCATGTGATTCAAATTCATTTAGGACTGGGAAACAAAAGCTAACTTGCCTTACAAGAAATACACTCTGCTTTTGAGAAAAGAGCACTCTTCTTCTCTACTATGTGTCCTATGGGGTCCAAACAGTGAGCTTGCTCAGAACAAAAGAACTGTCATTCCTACGCACACGGGCCATATCTAGTTCAACTCTGCTTAGGAAACTGACAAGAACAGTAGCTCCTCTTCAGTCCAATACACTGTACTTGCTGGGAACAGACGCGAGTGCTATTTGCACTGTGTATGTCAACGGGAGCGCAATAGTGACTTTCCTTACCAGAAAACAACTCTTGCTCATAGGACCAAAAACTGCATGTGATTCAACTCCATTTAGGACTGGGAAACAAACACTGGCTCGCCTTACAAGAAACACACTCTGCTTTTGAGAAAAAAGCACTCTTCTACTCTACTGTGTTTCCTATAGGGCCAGTAGAGTGAGGTTGCTCAGAACAAAAGAATTGTGCTTCCTACACAAATGGCCATATCCAGTTTAATTCTGCTTAGGAAACTGACAAGAACAGTAGCTCCTCTTCTGTCCAATATACTGTACTTGCTGGGAACAGACGCGAGTGCTATTTGCACTGTGTATGTCAACGGGAGCGCAATAGTGACTTTCCTTACCAGAAAACAACTCTTGCTCATAGGACCAAAAACTGCATGTGATTCAACTCCATAGAGGACTGGGAAACAAACACCAGCTCGCCTTACAAGAAACATACTCTTCTTTTGAGAAAAGAGCACTCTTCTACTCTACTGTGTTTCCTATAGGGCCAGAACAGTGAGCTTGCTCAGAACAAAAGAACTGTGCTTCCTGCACACACGGGCCATATCTAGTTCAACTCTGCTTAGGAAACTGACAAGAACAGTAGCTCCTCTTCAGTCCAATACACTGTACTTGCTGGGAACAGATGCCAGTGCTATTTGCCCTGTGTATGACAATGGGAGCGAAATAGTGACTCTTCTTACCAATAAGAAACTCTTGCTCATAGGACCAGAAACTGCATGTGATTCAACTCCATTTAGGACTGGGAAACAAATGTAATCTCGCCTTACAAGAAACACACTCTGCTTTTGAGAAAAGAGCACTCTTCTACTCTACTGTGTTTCCTATAGGGCCAGAATAGTGAGCTTGCTCAGAACAAAAGAACTGAGCTTCCTACACACACGGGCCATATCTAGTTCAACTCTGCATCGGAAACTTACAAGAACAATAGATCCTCTTCAGTCCAATACACTGTACATGCTGGGAACAGAAGCCAGTGCTATTTGCCCTGTGTATGACAATGGGAGTGCAATAGTGACTCTTCTTACCAGAAAACAACTCTTGATCGTAGGACCAAAAACTGCATGTGATTCAACTCCATTTAGGACTGGGAAAGAAACGCTAGCTCGCCTTACAAGAAACACGCTCTGCTTTTGAGAAAAGAGCACTCTTCTACTCTATGGTGTTTCCTATAGGGCCAGAACAGTGAGCTTGCTCAGAACAAAAGAACTGTGCTTCCTACACACACGGGCCATATCTAGTTCAACTCTGCTTAGGAAACTGAAGAGAACATTAGCTCCTCTTCAGTCCAATACACTGTACTTGCTGAGAACAGATGCCAGTGCTATTTGCACTGTGTATGACAATGGGAGAGCAATAGTGACTCTTCTTACCACAAAACAACTCTTGCTCCTAGGACCAGAAACTGCATGGAATTCAACTCCATTTAGGACTAGGAAACAAACGCTAGCTTGCCTTACAAGAAACACACTCTGCTTTTGAGAAAAGAGCACTCTTCTACTCTACTGTGTTTCCTATAGGGCCAGAACAGAGAGTTTGCTCAGAACAAAAGAACTGTGCTTCCTGCACACACAGCCATATCTAGTTCAACTCTGCTTAAGAAACTGACAAGAACAGTAGCTCCTCTTCAGTCCAATACACTGTACTTGCTGGGAACAGACGCGAGTGCTATTTGCACTGTGTACGGCATTGGGAGCACAATAGTGACTCTTTTTACCAGAAAACAACTCTTGCTCGTAGGAACAGAAACTGCATGTGATTCAACTCCATTTAGGACTGGGAAACAAATGCTATCTCGCCTTACAAGAAACACACTCTGCTTTTGAGAAAAGAGCACTCTTGTACTCTACTGTGTTTCCTATAGGGCCAGAACAGTGAGATTGCTCAGAACAAAAGAACTGTGCTTCCTACACACACGGCCATATCTAGTTCAACTCTGCTTAGGAAACTGACGAGAATAGTAGCTCCTCTTCAGTCGAATACACTGTACTTGCTGGGAACAGACGAGTGCTATTTGTACTGTGTGCAGCAATGGGAGCACAATAGTGACCCTTCTTACCAGAAAACCACTCTGGCTCTTAGGACCACAAACTGCATGTGATTCAACTCCACTTAGGACTGGGAAACAAACGCTAGATTGCCTTACAAGAAACAAGCTCTGATTTGAGAAAATGGCTCACTTCTACTCTATTGTGTTTCCTATGGTTTCCGAACAGTGAGCTTGCTCAGAACAAAAGAACTGTGCTTCCTACACACACAGGCCATATCTAGTTCAATTCTGCTTAGGAAATTGACAAGAACAGTAGATCCCCTTCAGTCCAATACACTGTACTTGCTGGGAACAGACGCCAGTGCTATTTGCACTGTGTATGTCAATGGGAGCGCAATAGTGACTCTTCTTACCACAAAACAACTCTTGCTCCTAGGACCAGAAACTGCATGGGATTCAACTCCATTTAGGCCTGGGAAACAAACGCTAGCTTGCCTTACAAAAAACACTCTCTGCTTTTGAGAAAAGAGCACTCTTCTACTCTACTGTGTTTCCTATAGGGCCAGAACAGTGAGCTTGCTCAGAACAAAAGAGATGTGCTTCCTACACACACGGGCCATATCTAGTTCAACTCTGCTTAGGAAAATGACAAGAACAGTAGATCATCTTCAGTCCAATACACTGTACATGCTGGGAACAAATGCCAGTGCTATTTGCCATGTGTATGACAATGGGAGCGCAATAGTGACTCTTCTAACCAGAAAATACTCTTGCTTGTAGGACCAGAAACTGCATGTGATTCAACTCCATTTAGGACTGTGAAACTAACGCTAGCTCGCCTTACAAGAAACATACTCTGCTTTTGAGAAAAGAGTACTCTTCTACTCTACTGTTTTTCCTATAGGGCCAGAACAGTAAGCTTGCTCAGAACAAAATAAATGTGCTTCCTAAACACAGGGGCCATATCTAGTTCAACTCTTCATCGGAAACTGACAAGAACAGTAGATCCTCTTCATTCCAATACACTGTACATGCTGGGAACAGATGCCAGTGCTATTTGCCCTGTGTATGACAATGGGAGCGAAATAGTGACTCTTCTTACCAGAAAACAACTCTTGCTCGTAGGACCAGAAACAGCATGTGATTCAATGACATTTAGGTCTGGGAAGCAAATGCTAGCTCGCTTTACAAGAAACACACTCTGTTTTTGAGAAAAGAGCACTCTTCTACTCTACTGTGTTTCCTATGGGGTCCGAACAGTGAGCTTGCTCAGAACAAATGAACTGTGCTTCCTATACACACGGGCATATCTAGTTCAACTCTGCTTAGGAAACTGACAAGAACAGTAGCTCCTCTTCAGTCCAATACACTGTACTTGATTGGAACAGACGCAAGTGCTATTTGTACTGTGTATGGCATTGGGAGCGCAATAGTTACTCTTCTTACCAAAAAATAACTCTACTCGTAGAACCAGAAACTGCATGTGATTCAAATTCATTTAGGACTGGGAAACAAAAGCTAACTCGCCTTACAAGAAATACACTCTGTTTTTGAGAAAAGAGCACTCTTCTTCTCTACTATGTGTCCTATGGGGTCCGAACAGTGAGCTTGCTCAGAACAAAAGAACTGTGGTTCCTACGCACACGGGCCATATCTAGTTCAACTCTGGTTAGGAAACTGACAAGAACAGTATCTCCTCTTCAGTCCAATACACTGTACTTGCTGGGAACAGACGCGAGTGCTATTTGTACTGTGTATGTCAACGGGAGCGCAATAGTGACTTTCCTTACCAGAAAACAACTCTTGCTCATAGGACCAAAAACTGCATGTGATTCAACTCCATTTAGGACTGGGAAACAAACGCTGGCTCGCCTTACAAGAAACACACTCTGCTTTTGAGAAAAAATCACTCTTCTACTCTACTGTGTTTCCTATAGGGCCAGTAGAGTGAGGTTGCTCAGAACAAAAGAATTGTGCTTCCTACACAAATGGCCATATCCAGTTCAATTCTGCTTAGGAAACTGACAAGAACAGTAGCTCCTCTTCTGTCCAATATACTGTACTTGCTGGGAACAGATGTGAGTGTTATTTGCACTGTGTTTGGCAATGGGAGCACAATAGTGACTTTCCTTACCAGAAAACAACTCTTGCGCGTAGGACCAAAAACTGCATGTGATTCAACTCCATTGAGGACTGGGAAACAAACACCAGCTCGCCTTACAAGAAACATACTCTTCTTTTGAGAAAAGAGCACTCTTCTACTCTACTGTGTTTCCTATAGGGCCAGAACAGTGAGCTTGCTCAGAACAAAGAACTGTGCTTCCTGCACACACGGGCCATATCTAGTTCAAATCTGCTTAGGAAACTGACCAGAACCGTAGCTCCTCTTCAGTCCAATACACTGTACTTGCTGGGAACAGACGCGAGTGCTATTTGCACTGTGTACGTCATTGGGAGCGCAATAGTGACACTTTTTACCAATAAACAACTCTTGCTCATAGGACCAGAAACTGCATGTGATTCAACTCCATTTAGGACTGGGAAATAAATGTAATCTCGCCTTACATGAAACACACTCTGCTTTTGAGAAAAGAGCACTCTTGTACTCTACTGTGTTTCCTATAGGGCCAGAACAGTGAGCTTGCTCAGAACAAAAGAAATGTGCTTCATACACACACGGGCCATATCTAGTTCAATTCTGATTAAGAAACTGACAAGAACAGTAGCTCCTCTTCAGTCCAATACACTGTACTTGCTGGAAACAGACGCGAGTGCTATTAGCACTGTGTATGTCAACGGGAGCGCAATAGTGACTTTCCTTACCAGAAAACAACTCTTGCTCGTAGGACCAAAAACTGCATGTGATTCAACTCCATGTAGGACTGGGAAACAAACGCTGGCCTGCCTTACAACAATCACACTCTGCTTTTGAGAAAAGAGCACTCTTCTACTCTACTGTGTTTCCTATAGGGCCAGTAGAGTGAGCTTGCTCAGAACAAAAGAACTGTGCTTCCTACACAAATGGCCATATCCAGTTCAATCCTGCTTAGGAACCTGACAAGAACAGTAGCTCCTCTTCAGTCCAATACACTGTACTTGCTAGGAACAGACGCGAGTGATATTTGCACTGTGTACGGCATTGGGAGCACAATAGTGACTCTTTTTACCAGAAAACAACTCTTGCTTGTAGGAACAGAAATTGCATGTGATTCAACTCCATTTAGGACTGGGAAACAAATGCTATCTTGCCTTACAAGAAACACAATCTGCTTTTGAGAAAAGAGCACTCTTGTACTCTACTGTGTTTCCTATAGGGCCAGAACAGTGAGCTTGCTCAGAACAAAAGAACTGTGCCTCCTACACACACGGGCCATACCTAGTTCAACTCTGCTTAGGAAACTGACCAGAACCGTAGCTCCTCTTCAGTCCAATACACTGTACTTCCTGTGAACAGACGCGTGTGCTATTTGCACTGTGTACAGCAATGGGTACACAATAGTGACTCTTCTTACCAGAAAACAACTCTGTATCTTAGGACCAGAAACTGCATGTGATTCAACTCAACTTAGGACTGGGAAACAAACGCTAGCTTGCCTTACAAGAAAAGAGCTCTGCTTTTGAGAAAAGGGCACACTTCTACTCTACTGTGTTTCCTATGGAGTCCGAACTGTGATTTTGCTCAGAACAAAAGAACTGTGCTTCCTACACACACGGGCCTTAACTAGTTCAATTCTGCTTAGGAAACTGACAAGAACAGTAGATCCCGTTCAGTCCAATAAACTGTACTTGCTGAGAACAGACGCCAGTGCTATTTGAACTGTGTATGACAATGGGAGCGCAATAGTGACTCTTCTTACCACAAAACAACTCTTGCTCCTAGGACCAGAAACTGCATGGGATTCAACTCCATTTAGACTGGGAAACAAACGCTAGCTAGCCTTACAAGAAACAAACACTGCTTTGAGAAAAGAGCACTCTTGTACTCTACTGTGTTTCCTATAGGGCCAGAACAGTGAGCTTGCTCAGAACAAAAGAAATGTGCTTCCTACACACACAGGCCATATCTAGTTCAACTCTGCTTAGGAACCTGACAAGAACAATAGATCCTCTTCAGTCCAATACACTGTACATGCTGGGAACAAATGCCAGTGCTATTTGCCCTGTGTATGAAAATGGTAGCGCAATAGTGACTCTTCTTACCAGAAAATACTCTTGCTTGTAGGACCAGAAACTGCATGTGATTCAACTCCATTTAGGACTGGGAAACAAACGCTAGCTCGCCTTACAAGAAACACACTCTAATTTTGAGAAAAGAGTACTCTTCTACTCTTCTGTTTTTCCTATAGGGCCAGAACAGTAAGCTTGCTCAGAACAAAAGAAATGTGCTTCCTAAACACAGGGGTCATATCTAGTTCAACTCCTCATCGGAAACTGACAAGAACAGTAGATTCTCTTCAATCCAATACACTGTACATGCTGGGAACAGACGCCTGTGCTATTTGCCCTGTGTAGGACAATGGGAGCGAAATTGTGACTCTTCTTACCAGAAAACAACTCTTGATCGTAGTACCAGAAACAGCATGTGATTTTACTCCATTTAGGTCTGGGATGCAAACGCTAGCTCGCTTTACAAGAAACACACTCTGCTTTTGAGAAAAGAGCACTCTTCTACTCTATTGTGTTTCCTATGGGGTCCGAACAGTGAGCTTGCTAAGAACAAATGAACTGTGCTTCCTATACACACGGCCATATCTATTTCAACTCTGCTTAGGAAACTGACAAGAACAGTAGCTCCTCTTCAGTCCAATACACTGTACTTGATTGGAACAGACGCAAGTGCTATTTGTACTGTGTATGGCATTGGGAGCGCAATAGTTACACTTCTTACCAAAAAATAACTCTACTCGTAGAACCAGAAACTGCATGTGATTCAAATTCATTTAGGACTGGGAAACAAAAGCTAACTTGCCTTACAAGAAATACACTCTGCTTTTGAGAAAAGAGCACTCTTCTTCTCTACTATGTGTCCTATGGGGTCCAAACAGTGAGCTTGCTCAGAACAAAAGAACTGTCGTTCCTACGCACACGGGCCATATCTAGTTCAACTCTGCTTAGGAAACTGACAAGAACAGTAGCTCCTCTTCAGTCCAATACACTGTACTTGCTGGGAACAGACGCGAGTGCTATTTGCACTGTGTATGTCAACGGGAGCACAATAGTGACTTTCCTTACCAGAAAACAACTCTTGCTCATAGGACCAAAAACTGCATGTGATTCAACACATTTAGGACTGGGAAACAAACACTGGCTCGCCTTACAAGAAACACACTCTGCTTTTGAGAAAAAAGCACTCTTCTACTCTACTGTGTTTCCTATAGGGCCAGTAGAGTGAGGTTGCTCAGAACAAAAGAATTGTGCTTCCTACACAAATGGCCATATCCAGTTTAATTCTGCTTAGGAAACTGACAAGAACAGTAGCTCCTCTTCTGTCCAATATACTGTACTTGCTGGGAACAGACGCGAGTGCTATTTGCACTGTGTATGTCAACGGGAGCGCAATAGTGACTTTCCTTACCAGAAAACAACTCTTGCTCATAGGACCAAAAACTGCATGTGATTCAACTCCATTTAGGACTGGGAAACAAACACTGGCTCGCCTTACAAGAAACACACTCTGCTTTTGAGAAAAAAGCACTCTTCTACTCTACTGTGTTTCCTATAGGGCCAGTAGAGTGAGGTTGCTCAGAACAAAAGAATTGTGCTTCCTACACAAATGGCCATATCCAGTTTAATTCTGCTTAGGAAACTGACAAGAACAGTAGCTCCTCTTCTGTCCAATATACTGTACTTGCTGGGAACAGACGCGAGTGCTATTTGCACTGTGTATGTCAACGGGAGCGCAATAGTGACTTTCCTTACCAGAAAACAACTCTTGCTCATAGGACCAAAAACTGCATGTGATTCAACTCCATTTAGGACTGGGAAACAAACGCTGGCTCGCCTTACAAGAAACACACTCTGCTTTTGAGAAAAAAGCACTCTTCTACTCTACTGTGTTTCCTATAGGGCCAGAACAGTGAGCTTGCTCAGAACAAAAGAACTGTGCTGCCTACACACACGGGCCATATCTAGTTCAACTCTGCGGAGGAAACTGACAAGAACAATAGATCCTCTTCAGTCCAATACACTGTGCAGGCTGGGAAGAGACGCCAGTGCTATTTGCCCTGTGTATGACAATGCGAGCTCAATAGTGACTCTTCTTACCAGAAAACAACTCTTGCTTTTAGGACCAGAAACTGCATGTGATTCAACTCCATTTAGGTCTGGGAAGGAAACGCTATCTTGCCTTACAAGAAACACACTATGCTTTTGAGGAAAGAGCAATGTGTTTCCTATGGGGTCCGCACAGTGAGCTTGCTCAGAACAAAAGTACTGTGCTTCCTGTACACACGGGACATATCTAGTTCAACTCTGCTTAGGAAACTGACAAGAACAGTAGCTCCTCTTCAGTCCAATACACTGTACTTGCTGGGAACAGAAGTGAGTGCTATTTGAGCTGTGTATGGCAAAGGGAGCGCAATAGTGACTTTCCTTACCAGAAAACAACTCTTGCTCGTATGACCAAAAACTGCATGTGATTCAACTCCATTTAGGACTGGGAAACAAACGCTAGCTCACCTTGCAAGAAACACACTCCGCTTTTGAGAAAAGAGCACTGTTCTACACTACTGTGTTTCCTATAGGGCCAGAACAGTGAGATTGCTCAGAACAAAAGAACTGTGCTTCCTACACACATGGCCATATCTAGTACAATTCTGCTTAGGAAACTGAAAAGAACAGTAGATCCTGTTCAGTCCAATACACTGTACATGCTGGGAGCAGACGCCAGTGCTATTTGCCCTGTGTATGACAATGGGAGGGCAATAGTGACTCTTCTTACCAGAAAACAACTCTTGCTTGTAGGACCAGAAACTGCACGTGATTCAACTCCATTTAGGACTGGGAAACAAACACTAGCTCGCCTTACAAGAAACACACTCTGATTTTGAGAAAAGAGCACTCTTCTACTCTACTGTTTTTCCTAGAGGGCAAGAACAGTGAGCTAGCTCAGGACAAAAGAACTGTGCTTCCTGCACACACGGGCCATATCTAGTTCAACTCTGCTTAGGAACCTGACAAAAACAGTAGATCCTTTTCAGTCCAATATACTGTACATGCTGGGTACAGATGCCAGTGCTATTTGCCCTGTGTATGACAGTGGGAGCACAATAGTGACTCTTCTTACCAGAAAAAACTCTTGCTCGTAGGACCAGAAACTGCATGTGATTCAACTCCATTTAGGACTGGGAAACACATGCTAGCTTGTCTTACAAGAAACACACTCTGCTTTTGAGAAAAGAGCACTCTTGTACTCTACTGTGTCTCCTATAGGGCCAGAACAGTGAGATTGCTCAGAACAAAAGATCTGTGCTTCCTACACACACAGGCCATATGTAGTTCAACTCTGCTTAGGAAACAGACGAGAACAGTAGCTCCTCTTCAGTCCAATACACTGTACATGCTGGGAACAGACGCCAGGGCTATTTGCACTGTGTACAGTAATAGGAGCAAAATAGTGACTTTTCTTACCAGAAAACAACTTTTGCTCTTAGGACAAGAAACTGCATGTGATTCAACTCCACTTAGGACTGGAAAACAAACACCAGCTCGCCTTACAAGAAACACGCTCTGCTTTTGAGAATAGGGCACACTTGTACTCTACTGTGTTTCTTATGGGGTCCGAACAGTGAGCTTGCTCAGAACAAAAGAACTGTGCTTCCTACACACAGGGGCCATATCTAGTTCAGCTCTGCTTAGGAAACTGACAAGAATAGTAGCTCCGCTTCAGTCCAATACACTGTACTTGCTGGGAACAGACGCCAGTGCTATTTGCCCTGTGTATGACAATGGGAGCGTAATAGTGACTCTTCTTACCAGAAAACAACTCTTGCTCGTAGGACCAGAAACTGCATGGGATTCAACTCCATTTATGACTGGGAAACATACACTAGTTCGCATTACAAGAAACACACTCTGCTTTTGAGAAAAGAGCACTCTTCTACTCTACTGTGTTTCCTATAGGGCCAGAACAGTGAGTTTGCTCAGAACAAAAGAACTGTGCTTCCTACAAATACGGCCATATCTAGTTCAATTCTGCTTAGGAAACTGACAAGAACAGTAGATCCTCTTCAGTCCAATACACTGTACATGCTGGGAACAGACGCCAGTTCTATTTGCCCTGTGTATGACAATGGGAGCGCAATAGTGACTCTTCTTACCAGAAAACAACTCTTGCTCATAGGACAAGAAACTGCATGTGATTCAACTCCATTTAGGACTGGGAAACAAACGCTAGCTCGCCTTACAAGAAACACACTCTGCTTTTGAGAAAAGAGCACTCTTCTACTCTACTGTGTTTCCTATAGGGCCAGTACAGTGAGCTTGCTCAGAAAAAAAGAACTGTGCTTCCTACACAAATGGTCATATCCAGTTCAATTCTGCTTAGGAAACTGACAAGAACAGTAGCTCCTCTTCAGTCCAATACACTATACTTGCTGGGAACAGATGCGAGTGCTATTTGCACTGTGTATGGCAATGGGAGCGCAATAGTGACGTTCCTTACCAGAAAACAACTCTTTCATGTAGGACCAAAAACTGTATGTGATTCAACTCCATTTAGGACTGGGAAACAATCGCTAGCTCGCCTTAAAAGAAACACTCTCTACTTTTGAGAAAAGAGAACTATTCTACTCTACTGTGTTTCCTATAGGGCCAGAACAGTGAGATTGCTCAGAAAAAAAGAACTGTGCTTCCTACAAACACGGGCCATATCTAATTCAACTCTGCTTAGGAAACTGAGAAGAACAGTAGCTCCTCTTCAGTCCAATACACAGTACTTGCTGGGAATATACGTGAGTGCTATTTGCACTGTGTATAGCAATGGGAGCGCAAAAGTGACTTTTCTTACCAGAAAACAACTCTTGCTCATAGGACCAGAAACTGCATGTCATTCAACTCCGTTTAGGACTGGGAAACAAACGCTAGCTCGCCTTACAAGAAACACACTCTGCTTTTGAGAAAAGAGCACTCTTCTAGTCTACTGTGTTTCCTATAGCGCCAGAACAGTGAGCTTGCTCAGAAAAAAAGAACTGTGCTTCCTACACAAATGGTCATATCCAGTTCAATTCTGTTTAGTAAACTGACAAGAACAGTATATCCTCTTCAGTCCAATACACTGTACATGCTGGGAACAGACGCCAGTGCTATTTGCACTGTGTACAGCAATGGGAGCACAATAGTGACTCTTCTTACCAGAAAATAACTCGTGCTCGTACGACCAGAAACTGCATGTGATTCAACTCCATTTAGGACTTGGAAACAAACACTAGCTCGTCTTACAAGAAACACACTCTACTTCTGAGAAAAGAGCACTCTTCTACTCTACTGTGTTTCCTACAGGGCCAGCACAGAGAGCTTGCTCAGAACAAAAGAACTGTGCTTCCTGCACACACGGGCCATATCTAGTTCAACTCTGCTTAGGAAACTGACAAGAACAGTAGCTCCTCTTCAGTCCAATACACTGTACTTGCTGGGAACAGACGCGAGTGCTATTTGCACTGTGTACAGAATTGGGAGCGCAATAGTGACTCTTTTTACCAGAAAACAACTATTGCTCGTAGGAAGAGAAACTGCATGGGATTCAACTCCATTTAGGACTGGGAAACAAACGCTAGCTTGCCTTACAAGAAACACATTCTGCTTTTGAGAAAACAGCACTCTTCTACTCTACTGTGTTTCCTATAGGGCCAGAACAGTGAGCTTGCTCAGAACAAAAGAAATGTGCTTCATACACACACGGGCCATATCTAGTTCAACTCTGCTTAGGAACCTGACAAGAACAGTAGATCCTCTTCAGTCCAATACACTGTTCATGCTGGGAACAAATGCCAGTGCTATTTGCCATGTGTATGACAATGGGAGCGCAATAGTGACTCTTCTTACCAGAAAATACTCTTGCTTGTAGGACCAGAAACTGCATGTGATTCAACTTCGTTTAGGACTGGGAAACAAACGCTAGCTCGCCTTAAAGGAAACACACTCTGCTTTTGAGAAAAGAGTGCTCTTCTACTCTACTGTTTTTCCTATAGGGCCAGAACAGTAAGCTTGCTCAGAACAAAAGAAATGTGCTTCCTACACACAGGGGCCATATTTAGTTCAACTCTGCATCAGAAACTGACAAGAACAGTAGATCCTCTTCAGACCAATACACTGTACATGCTGGGAACAGAAGCCAGTGCTATTTGCCCTGTGTATGACAATGGGAGCGAATTAGTGACTCTTCTTACCAGAAAACAACTCTTGATCGTAGGACCAGAAACTGCATGTGATTCATCTCCATTTAGGTCTGGGAAGAAAACGCTAGCTCGCCTTACAAGAAACACACTCTGCTTTTGAGAAAAGAGCACTCTTCTACTCTACTGTGTTTCCTATAGGGCCAGAACAGTGAGCTTGCTCAGAAAAAAAGAAATGTGCTTCATACACACACGGGCCATATCTAGTTCAATTCTGCTTAGGAAACTGGCAAAAACAGCAGCTCCTCTTCAGTCCAATACACTGTACTTGATTGGAACAGACGCAAGTGCTATTTGTACTGTGTATGGCAATGGGAGAGAAATAGTGACTCTTCTTACCAAAAAATAACTCTACTCGTAGGACCAGAAACTGCATGTGATTCAAATTCATTTAGGACTGGGAAACAAAAGCTAGCTCACCTTACAAGAAACATACTCTGCTTTTGAGAAAAGAGCACTCTTCTTCTCTACTATTTCTCCTATGGGGTCCGAACAGTGAGCTTGCTCAGAACAAAAGAACTGTGCTTCCTACGCACACGGGCCATATCTAGTTCAACTCTGCTTAGGAAACTGACAAGAACAGTAGCTCCTCTTCAGTCCAATACACTGTATTTGCTGGGAACAGATGCAAGTGCTATTTGCACTGTGTTTGGCAATGGGAGCGCAATAGTGACTTTCCTTACCAGAAAACAACTCTTGAGTGTAGGACCAAAAACTGCATGTGATTCAACTCCATTTAGGACTGGGAAACCAACGCTAGCTTGCCTTACAAGAAACACACTCTGCTTTTGAGAAAAGAGCACTCTTCTACTCTACTGTGTTTCCTATAGGGCCAGAACAGTTAGCTTGCTCAGAACAAAAGAACTGTGCTTCCTGCACACACGGACCATATCTAGTTCAACTCTGCTTAGGAAACTGAGAAGAACAGTAGCTCCTCTTCAGTCCAATACACTGTACTTGCTGGGAACAGACGCGAGTGCTATTTGCACTGTGTACAGCATTGGGAGCGCAATAGTGACTTTTTTACCAGAAAATAACTATTGCTCGTAGGACCAGAAACTGCATGTGATTCAACTCCATTTAGGACTGGAAAACAAATGCTATCTCGCCTTACAAAAAACACACTCTGCTTTTGAGAAAAGAGCACTCTTGTACTCTACTGTGTTTCCTATAGGGCCAGAACAGTGAGCTTTCTCAGAACAAAAGAACTGAGCTTCCTACACACACGGGCCATATATAGTTCAACTCTGCTTAGGAAACTGAAGAGAACAGTAGCTCCTCTTCAGTCCAATACACTGTACTTGCTGGGAACAGATGCGAGTGCTATTTGCACTGTGTATGACAATGGGAGCGCAATAGTGACTCTTCTTACCACAAAACAACTCTTGCTCCTAGGACCAGAAACTGCATGGGATTCAACTCCATTTAGGACTGGGAAACAAACGCTAGCTTGCCTTACAAGAAACACACTCTGCTTTTGAGAAAAGAGCACTCTTGTACTCATGTGTTTCCTATAGGGCCAGAACAGTGAGCTTGCTCAGAAAAAAAGAAATGTGCTTCATACACACACGGGCCATATCTAGTTCAATTCTGCTTAGGAAACTGGCAAGAACAGCAGCTCCTCTTCAGTCCAATACACTGTACTTGATTGGAACAGACGCAAGTGCTATTTGTACTGTGTATGGCATTGGGAGCGCAATAGTGACTCTTCTTACCAAAAAATAACTCTACTCGTAGGACCAGAAACTGCATGTGATTCAAATTCATTTAGGACTGGGAAACAAAAGCTAGCTCACCTTACAAGAAACATACTCTGCTTTTGAGAAAAGAGCACTCTTCTTCTCTACTATGTCTCCTATGGGGTCCGAACAGTGAGCTTGCTCAGAACAAAAGAACTGTGCTTCCTACGCACACGGGCCATATCTAGTTCAACTCTGCTTAGGAAACTGACAAGAACAGTAGCTCCTCTTCAGTCCAATACACTGTATTTGCTGGGAACAGATGCAAGTGCTATTTGCACTGTGTTTGGCAATGGAAGCGCAATAGTGACTTTCCTTACCAGAAAACAACTCTTGCGCGTAGGACCAAAAACTGCATGTGATTCAACTCCATTTAGGACTGGGAAACAAACACTAGCTCGCCTTACAAGAAACACACTCTGCTTTTGAGAAAAGAGCACTCTTCTCCTCTACTGTGTTTCCTATAGGGCCAGAACAGTGAGCTTGCTCAGAACAAAAGAAATGTACTTCCTGCACACATGGCCATATCTAGTTCAATTCTGCTTAGGAAATTGACAAGAGCAGTAGATCCTCTTCAGTGCAATACACTGTACATGCTGGGAACAGAAGCCATTGCTATATGCCCTGTGTATGACAATGGAAGCAAAATAGTGACTCTTCTTACCAGAAAACAACTCTTGCTCGTAGGAAGAGAAACTGCATGTGATTCAACTCCATCTAGGACTTGGAAACAAAGACTAGCTCGCCTTACAAGAAACACACTCTGCTTTTGAGAAAAGAGCACTCTGCTACTCTACTGTGTTTCCTATAGGGCCAGAACAGTGAGCTTGCTCAGAACAAAAGAACTGTGCTGCCTACACACACGGGCCATATCTAGTTCAACTCTGCAGAGGAAACTGACAAGAACAATAGATCCTCTTCAGTCCAATACACTGTACAGGCTGGGAACAGACGCCAGTGCTATTTGCCCTGTGTGTGACAATGCGAGCTCAATAGTGACTCTTCTTACCAGAAAACAACTCTTCCTTTTAGGACAAGAAACTGCATGTGATTCAACTCCATTTAGGTCTGGGAAGCAAACGCTATCTCGCCTTACAAGAAACACACTCTGCTTTGAGAAAAGAGCAATGTGTTTCCTATGGGGTCCGCACAGTGAGCTTGCTCAGAACAAAAGTACTGTGCTTCCTACACACACGGGACATATCTAGTTCAACTCTGCTTAGGAAACTGACAAGAACAGTAGCTCCTCTTCAGTCCAACACACTGTACTTGCTGGGAACAGAAGTGAGTGCTATTTGAGCTGTGTATGGCAAAGGGAGCGCAATAGTGACTTTCCTTACCAGAAAACAACTCTTGCTCATTTGACCAAAAACTGCATGTGATTCAACTCCATTTAGGACTGGGAAACAAACGCTAGCTCACCTTGCAAGAAACACACTCTGCTTTTGAGAAAAGAGCACTGTTCTACTCTACTGTGTTTCCTATAGGGCCAGAACAGTGAGATTGCTCAGAACAAAAGAACTGTGCTTCCTACACACATGGCCATATCTAGTACAATTCTGCTTAGGAAACTGAAAAGAACAGTAGATCCTCTTCAGTCCAATACACTGTACTTGCTGGGAACAGATGAGAGTGCTATTTGCACTGTGTATGGCAATGGGAGCGCAATAGTGACTTTCCTTAGCAGAAAACAACTCTTTCGTGTAGGACCAAAAACTGTATGTGATTCAACTCCATTTAGGACTGGGAAACAAACGCTAGCTCGCCTTACAAGAAACACACTCTACTTTTGAGAAAAGAGAACTCTTCTACTCTATTGTGTTTTCTATAGTGCAAGCACAGTGAGATTGCTCAGAAGAAAAGAACTGTGCTTCCTACAAACACGGGCCATATCTAGTTCAACTCTGCGTAGGACACTGACAAGAACAGTAGCTCCTCTTCAGTCCAATACACTGTACTTGCTGGGAACATACGCGAGTGCTATTTGCACTGTGTACAGCAATGGGAGCGCAATAGTGACTTTTCTTACCAGAAAACAACTCTTGCTCATAGGACCAGAAACTGCATGTCATTCAACTACGTTTAGGACTGGGAAACAAACGCTAGCTCGCCTTACAAGAAACACACTCTGCTTTTGAGGAAAGAGCACTCTTCTAGTCTACTGTGTTTCCTATAGCACCACAACAGTGAGCTTGCTCAGAACAAAGAACTGTGCTTCCTAAACACCCGGCCATATCTAGTTCAATTCTGTTTAGTAAACTGACAAGAACAGTAGATCCTCTTCAGTCCAATACACTGTACATGCTGGGAACAGACGCCAGTGCTATTTGCACTGTGTACAGCAATGGGAGCACAATAGTGACTCTTCTTACCAGAAAATAACTCTTGCTCATACGACCAGAAACTGCATGTGATTCAACTCCATTTAGTACTTGGAAACAAACACTAGCTCGTCTTACAAGAAACACACTCTGCTTCTGAGAAAAGAGCACTCTTCTACTCTACTGTGTTTCCTATACGGCCAGCACAGAGAGCTTGCTCAAAAGAAAAGAACTGTGCTTTCTACACACACGGGCCATATCTAGTTCAACTTTGCTTAGGAAACTGACAACAACAGTAGCTCCACTTCAGTCCAATACACTGTACTTGCTGGGAAAAGACGCGAGTGCTATTTGCACTGTGTATGGCAATGCGAGCGCAATAGTGACTTTCCTTACCAGAAAACATCTCTTGCTCGTAGGACCAAAAACTGCATGTGATTCAACTCCATTTAGGACTGGGAAACAAACGCTAGCTCGCCTTACAAGAAACACACTCTGCTATAGAGAAAAGAGCACTCTTCTACTCTACTGTGTTTCCTATCGGGTCCGAACAGTGAGCTTGCTCAGAACAAAAGAACTGTGCATCCTACACACACGGGCCATATCTAGTTCAATTCTGCTTAGGAAACTGACAAGAACAGTAGATCATCTTCAGTCCAATACACTGTACTTGCTGAAAACAGACGCCAGTGCTATTTGCACTGTGTATGACAATGGGAGCACAATAGTGACTTTTCTTACCAGAAAACAACTCTTGCTCTTAGGACCAGAATCTGCATGGGATTCAACTCCATTTAGGACTGGGAAACAATCGCTAGCTCGCCTTACAAGAAAGACACTCTGCTTTTGAGAAAAGAGCACTCGTCTACTCTACTATGTTTTATATAGCGCCAGGACAGTTAGCCCGCTCAGAACAAAAGAACTGTGCTTCCTACACACACGGCCCTATCTAGTTCAATTCGGCTTTGTAAACTGAGAAGAACAGTAGATCCTCTTCAATCCAATACACTGTACATGCTGGGAACAGACGCTAGTGCTATTTGCACTGTGTACGACAAAGGGAGCGCAATAGTAACTCTTCTTACCAGAATACAACTCTTGATCGTAGGACCCGAAACTGCATGTGATTCAACTCCATTTAGGACTGGGAAACACATGCTAGCTTGCCTTACAAGAAACACACTCTGCTTTTGAGAAAAGAGCACTCTTTTACTCTACTGTGTCTCCTATAGGGCCAGAACAGTGAGCTTGCTCAGAAAAAAGGAACTGTGCTTCCTACACACACGGGCCATATGTAGTTCAACTCTACTTAGGAAACTGACGAGAACAGTAGCTCCTCTTCACTCCAATGCACTGTACTTGCTGAGAACAGACGCGAGTGCTATTTGCACTGTGTACAGTAGTAGGAGCACAATAGTGACTTTTCTTACCAGAAAACAACTTTTGCTCTTAGGACCAGAAACTGCATGTGATTCAACTCCACTTAGGACTGGGAAACAAACGCTAGCTCGCCTTACAAGAAACATGCTCTGCTCTTGAGAATAGGGCACACTTCTACTCTACTGTGTTTCCTATGGGGTCTGAACAGTGAGCTTGCTCAGAACAAAAGAACTGTGCTTCCTACACACCTGGGCCATATCTAGTTCAATTCTGCTTAGGAAACTGACAAGAACAGTAGCTCCTCTATAGTCCAATACACTGTACTTGTTGGGAACAGACGCGAGTGCTATTTGCACTGTGTATGTCAATGGGAGCGCAATAGTGACTTTCCTTACCAGAAAACCACTCTTGTTCATAGGACCAAAAACTGCATGTGATTCAACTCCATTTAGGACTGGGAAACAAACGGTAGCTCGCCTAACAAGAAACACACTATGCTTTTGAGAAAAGAGCACTCTTCTACTCTACTGTGTTTCCTATAGCGTCAGAACAGTGAGCTTGCTCAGAACAAAAGAACTGTGCTTTTTAAACACACGGCCATATCTAGTTCAATTCTGTTTAGTAAACTGACAAGAACAGTAGATCCTCCTCAGTCCAATACACTGTACATGCTGGGAACAGACGCCAGTGCTATTTGTAATTTGTATGACAATTGGAGCGCAATAGTGACTCTTCTTACCAGAAGACAACTCTTGCTTGTAGGACCAGAAACTGCATGGGATTCAACTCCATTTAGGACTGGGAAACAAACACTTGCTCGCCTTACAAGAAACACACTCTGCTTTTGAGAAAAGAGCACTCTTCTACTCTACTGTGTTTCCTATGGGATCCGAACAGTGAGCTTGCTCAGAACAAAAGAACTGTGCTTCCTACACACACGGGCCATATCTAGTTCAACTCTGCTTAGGAAACTGACAAGAACAGTAGCTCCTCTTCAGTCCAATACACTGTACTTGCTGGGAAGAGACGCCAGTGCTATTTGCACTGTGTATATCAATGGGAGCGCAATAGTGACTCTTCTTTCCAGAAATCAACTCTTGCTCATAGGACCAAAAACTGCATGTGATTCAACTCCATTTAGGACTGGGAAACAAACGCTAGCTCCCCTTACAAGAAACACACTCTGATTTTGAGAAAAGAGCACTCTTCTACTCTACTGTGTTTCCTATACAGCCAGAACAATGAGCTTGCTCAGAACAAAAGAATTGTGCTTCCTACACACACGGGCCATATCTAAATCAATTCTGCATAGGAACCTGACAAGGACAGTAGATCCTCTTCAGTCCAATACACTGTATGCTGGGAACAGACGCCAGTGATATTTGCCCTGTGTATGACAATGGGAGCACTATAGTGACTCTTCTTACCAGAAAACAATTCTTGCTCGTTGGAACAGAAACTGCATGTTATTCAACTCCATTTAGGACTGGGAAACAAACGCTAGCTCGCCTTACAAGAAACACACTTTGCTTTTGAGAAAAGAGCACTCTTCTACTCTACTGTGTTTCTTATGGGGTCCGAACTGTGAGCTTGCTCAGAACAAAAGAATTGTGCTTCCTACAATCACGGGCCTTATCTACATCAATTCTGCTTAGGAAACTGACAAGGACAGTAGATCCTCTTCAGTCCAATACACTGTACATGCTTTGAACAGACGCGAGTGCTATTTGCCCTGTGTATGGCAATGGGAGCACAATAGAGACTTTTCTTACCAGAAAACAACTCTTGCTCGTAGGAACAGAAACTGCATGTGATTCAACTCAATTTAGGACTGGGAAACAAACGCTAGCTCGCCTTACAAGAAACACACTCTGCTTTTGAGAAAAGAGCACTCTTCTACTCTAATGTGTTTCCTATAGGGCCAAAACAGTGAGCTTGCTCAGAAAAAAAGAACTGTGCTTCCTACACACACGGCCATATCTAGTTGAATTCTGCTTAAGAAACTGACAAGAATACTAGATACTCTTCAGTCCAATAAACTGTAATTGCTGGGAACAGACGCCAGTGCTATTTGCACTGTGTATGGCAATGGGAGCGCAATAGTGACTCTTCTTTCCAGAAAACAACTCTTGCTCATAGGACCAGAAACTGCATGTGATTAAACTCCATTTTGGACTCAGAAACAAACACTAGCTCGCCTTACAAGAAACAAACTCTCCTTTTGAGAAAAGAGCACTCTTCTACTCTACTGTGTTTCCTATAGAGCCAGAACAGTGAGCTTGCTCAGAACAAAAGAACTGTGCTTCCTACACACACAGCCATATCTGGTTCAACTCTTCTTAGGAAACTGAAAAGAACAGTAGTTCCTCTTCAGTCCAATACACTGTACTTGCAGGGAACAGACGCCAGTGCTATTTCCACTGTGTATGGCAATGGGAGCGCAATAGTGACGCTTCTTTCCAGAAAACAAATCTTGCTCGTAGGACCAAAAACTGCATGTGATTCAATTCCATTTAGGACTGGGAAACAAATAATAGCTCGCCTTACAAGAAACACACTCTGCTTTTGAGAAAAGAGCACTCTTCTACTCTAATGTGTTTCCTATAGAGCCAGAAAAGTGAGCTTGCTCAGAATAAAAGAACTGTGCTTTCTACACACACCGACTATATCTAGTTCAACTCTGCTTAGGAAACTGACAAGAACAGTAGCTCCTCTTCAGTCCAATACACTCTACTTGCAGGGAACAGACGCCACTGCTATTTGCACTGTGTGTGGCAATGGGAGCGCAATAGGGACTTTCCTTACCAGAAAAAAACTCTTGCTCGTAGGACCAGAAACTGCATGTGATTCAACTCCATTTAGAACTGGGAAACAAACGCTAGCTCGCCTTACAAGAAACACACTCTGCTTTTGAGAAAAGAATACTCTTCTACTCTACTGTGTTTCCTATGGGATCCGAACAGTGAGCTTGCTCAGAACAAAAGAACTGTGCTTCCTACACACACGGGCCATATCTAGTTCAACTCTGCTTAGGAAACTGACTAGAACAGTAGCTCCTCTTCAATACAAAACACTGTACTTGCTGGGAACAGACGCGAGTGCTATTTGCACTGGGTATGGAAATGGGAGCGCAATAGTGACTCTTCTTACCAGAAAACAACTCTTGCTCGTAGGACCAAAAACTGCATGTGATTCAACTCCATTTAGGACTGGGAAACAAACGCTAGCTCCCCTTACAAGAAACACACTCTGATTTTGAGAAAAGAGCACTCTTCTACTCTACTGTGTTTCCTATACAGCCAGAACAATGAGCTTGCTCAGAACAAAAGAATTGTGCTTCCTACACACACGGGCCATATCTAAATCAATTCTGCATAGGAACCTGACAAGGACAGTAGATCCTCTTCAGTCCAATACACTGTATGCTGGGAACAGACGCCAGTGATATTTGCCCTGTGTATGACAATGGGAGCACTATAGTGACTCTTCTTACCAGAAAACAATTCTTGCTCGTTGGAACAGAAACTGCATGTTATTCAACTCCATTTAGGACTGGGAAACAAACGCTAGCTCGCCTTACAAGAAACACACTTTGCTTTTGAGAAAAGAGCACTCTTCTACTCTACTGTGTTTCTTATGGGGTCCGAACTGTGAGCTTTCTCAGAACAAAAGAACTGTGCTTCCTACAATCACGGGCCTTATCTACATCAATTCTGCTTAGGAAACTGACAAGGACAGTAGATCCTCTTCAGTCCAATACACTGTACATGCTTTGAACAGACGCGAGTGCTATTTGCCCTGTGTATGGCAATGGGAGCACAATAGAGACTTTTCTTACCAGAAAACAACTCTTGCTCGTAGGAACAGAAACTGCATGTGATTCAACTCAATTTAGGACTGGGAAACAAACGCTAGCTCGCCTTACAGAAACACACTCTGCTTTTGAGAAAAGAGCACTCTTCTACTCTAATGTGTTTCCTATAGGGCCAAAACAGTGAGCTTGCTCAGAAAAAAAGAACTGTGCTTCCTACACACACGGCCATATCTAGTTGAATTCTGCTTAAGAAACTGACAAGAATACTAGATACTCTTCAGTCCAATAAACTGTAATTGCTGGGAACAGACGCCAGTGCTATTTGCACTGTGTATGGCAATGGGAGCGCAATAGTGACTCTTCTTTCCAGAAAACAACTCTTGCTCATAGGACCAGAAACTGCATGTGATTAAACTCCATTTTGGACTCAGAAACAAACACTAGCTCGCCTTACAAGAAACAAACTCTCCTTTTGAGAAAAGAGCACTCTTCTACTCTACTGTGTTTCCTATAGAGCCAGAACAGTGAGCTTGCTCAGAACAAAAGAACTGTGCTTCCTACACACACAGCCATATCTGGTTCAACTCTTCTTAGGAAACTGAAAAGAACAGTAGTTCCTCTTCAGTCCAATACACTGTACTTGCAGGGAACAGACGCCAGTGCTATTTCCACTGTGTATGGCAATGGGAGCGCAATAGTGACGCTTCTTTCCAGAAAACAAATCTTGCTCGTAGGACCAAAAACTGCATGTGATTCAATTCCATTTAGGACTGGGAAACAAATAATAGCTCGCCTTACAAGAAACACACTCTGCTTTTGAGAAAAGAGCACTCTTCTACTCTAATGTGTTTCCTATGGAGCCAGAAAAGTGAGCTTGCTCAGAATAAAAGAACTGTGCTTTCTACACACACCGACTATATCTAGTTCAACTCTGCTTAGGAAACTGACAAGAACAGTAGCTCCTCTTCAGTCCAATACACTCTACTTGCAGGGAACAGACGCCACTGCTATTTGCACTGTGTGTGGCAATGGGAGCGCAATAGGGACTTTCCTTACCAGAAAAAAACTCTTGCTCGTAGGACCAGAAACTGCATGTGATTCAACTCCATTTAGAACTGGGAAACAAACGCTAGCTCGCCTTACAAGAAACACACTCTGCTTTTGAGAAAAGAATACTCTTCTACTCTACTGTGTTTCCTATAGGGCCAGTACAGTGAGCTTGCTCAGAACAAAATAACTGTGCTTCCTATACACATGGCCATATCCAGTTCAATTCTGCTTAGGAAACTGACAAGAACAGTAGCTCCTCTTCAGTCCAATACACTGTACTTGCTGGGAAGAGACGCCAGTGCTATTTGCACTGTGTATATCAATGGGAGCGCAATAGTGACTCTTCTTTCCAGAAATCAACTCTTGCTCATAGGACCAAAAACTGCATGTGATTCAACTCCATTTAGAACTGGGAAACAAACGCTAGCTCCCCTTACAAGAAACACACTCTGATTTTGAGAAAAGAGCACTCTTCTACTCTACTGTGTTTCCTATAGGGCCAGAACAGAGAGTTTGCTCAGAACAAAAGAACTGTGCTTCCTGCACACACAGGCAATATCTAGTTCAACTCTGCATAGGAAACTGACAAGAACAGTAGCTCCTCTTCAGTCCAATACACTGTACTTGCTGGCAACAGACGCGAGTGCTGTTTGCACTGTGTACGGCATTGGGAGCGCAATAGTGACTCTTTTTACCAGAAAACAACTCTTGCTCGTAGGAACAGAATCTGCATGTGATTCAACTCCATTTAGGACTGGGAAACAAATGCTATCTCGCCTTACAAGAAACACACTCTGCTTTTGAGAAAAGAGCACTCTTGTACTCTACTGTGTTTCCTATAGGGCCAGAACAGTGAGCTTGCTCAAAACAAAAGAACTGTGCTTCCTACACACACGGCCATATTTAGTTCAACTCTGCTTAGAAAACTGACGAGAATAGTAGCTCCTCTTCAGTCCAATACACTGTTCTTGCTGGGATCAGACGAGTGCTATTTGTACTGTGTACAGCAACGGGAGCACAATAGTGACCCCTCTTACCAGAAAACAACTCTGGCTCTTAGGACCAGAAACTGCATGTGATTCAACTCCACTTAGGACTGGTAAACAAACGGTAGCTTGCCTTACAAGAAACAAGCTCTGATTTGAGAAAAGGGCACACTTCTACTCTACTGTGTTTCCTATGGGGTCCGAACAGTGAGCTTGCTCAGAACAAAAAAACTGTGCTTCCTACACACACGGGGCATATCTAGTTAAATTCTGCTTAGGAAATTGACAAGAACAGTAGATCCCCTTCAGTCCAATACAGTGTACTTGCTGGGAACAGACGCGAGTGCTATTTGCACTGTGTATGACAATGGGAGCACAATAGTGACTCTTCTTACCAGAAAACAACTCTTGCTCGTTTGACTAGAAACTTCATGGGATTCAACTCCATTTCTGAATTGGAAACAAACACTAGCTTGCCTCCCAAGAAACACACTCTGCTTTTGAGAAAAGAGCCCTCCTCTACTCTACTGTGTTTCCTATAGAGCCAGAACAGTGAGCTTGCTCAGAACAAAAAAACTGTGCTTCCTAAACACACGGGCCATATCTAGTTCAACTCTGCTTAGGAAACTGACAACAACAGTAGCTCCACTTCAGTCCAATACACTGTACTTGCTGGGAACAGAAGCGAGTGCTATTTGCACTGTGTATGGCAATGGGAGCGCAATAGTGACTTTCCTTACCAGAAAACAACTCTTGCTCGTAGGACCAAACAATGCATGTGATTCATCTCCATTTAGGATTGGGAAACAAACGCTAGCTCGCCTTACAAGAAACAGACTCTGCTTTTGAGAAAAGAGCACTCTTCTACTCTACTGTCTTTCCTATAGGGCCAGTACAGTGAGCTTGCTCAGAACAAAATAACTGTGCTTCCTATACACATGGCCATATCCAGTTCAATTCTGCTTAGGAAACTGACAAGAACAGTAGCTCCTCTTCAGTCCAATACACTGTACTTGCTGGGAAGAGACGCCAGTGCTATTTGCACTGTGTATATCAATGGGAGCGCAATAGTGACTCTTCTTTCCAGAAATCAACTCTTGCTCGTAGGACCAAAAACTGCATGTGATTCAACTCCATTTAGAACTGGGAAACAAACGCTAGCTCCCCTTACAAGAAACACACTCTGATTTTGAGAAAAGAGCACTCTTCTACTCTACTGTGTTTCCTATAGGGCCAGAACAGAGAGTTTGCTCAGAACAAAAGAACTGTGCTTCCTGCACACACAGGCAATATCTAGTTCAACTCTGCATAGGAAACTGACAAGAACAGTAGCTCCTCTTCAGTCCAATACACTGTACTTGCTGGGAACAGACGCGAGTGCTGTTTGCACTGTGTACGGCATTGGGAGCGCAATAGTGACTCTTTTTACCAGAAAACAACTCTTGCTCGTAGGAACAGAATCTGCATGTGATTCAACTCCATTTAGGACTGGGAAACAAATGCTATCTCGCCTTACAAGAAACACACTCTGCTTTTGAGAAAAGAGCACTCTTGTACTCTACTGTGTTTCCTATAGGGCCAGAACAGTGAGCTTGCTCAGAACAAAAGAACTGTGCTTCCTACACACACGGCCATATTTAGTTCAACTCTGCTTAGAAAACTGACGAGAATAGTAGCTCCTCTTCAGTCCAATACACTGTTCTTGCTGGGAACAGACGAGTGCTAT
Source organism: Peromyscus eremicus (assembly GCF_949786415.1). Lineage (NCBI taxonomy): Eukaryota > Metazoa > Chordata > Mammalia > Rodentia > Cricetidae > Peromyscus > Peromyscus eremicus. Next base: position 14,245 of record NW_026735464.1, on the reverse strand, counting down.
TTGTACTGTGTACAGCAATGGGAGCACAATAGTGACCCTTCTTACCAGAAAACAACTCTGGCTCTTAGGACCAGAAACTGCATGTGATTCAACTCCACTTAGGACTGGGAAACAAACGCTAGCTTGCCTTACAAGAAACAAGCTCTGATTTGAGAAAAGGGCACACTTCTACTCTACTGTGTTTCCTATGGGTTCCCGAACAGTGAGCTTGCTCAGAACAAAAGAACTGTGCTTCCTACACACACGGGGCATATCTAGTTCAATTCTGCTTAGGAAATTGGCAAGAACAGTAGATCCCTTTCAGTCCAATACACTGTACTTGCTGGGAACAGACGCCAGTGCTATTTGCACTGTGTATGACAATGGGAGCGCAATAGTGACTCTTCTTACCACAAAACAACTCTTGCTCCTAGGACCAGAAACTGCATGGGATTCAACTCATTTAGTACTGGGAAACAAACGCTAGCTTGCCTTACAAGAAACACACTCTGCTTTTGAGAAAAGAGCACTCTTCTACTCTACTGTGTCTCCTATAGGGCCAGAACAGTGAGCTTGCTCAGAACAAAAGAAATGTGCTTCATACACACACGGGCCATATATAGTTCAACTCTGCTTAGGAAACTGACAAGAACAGTAGATCCTCTTCAGTCCAATACACTGTACATGCTGGGAACAAATGCCAGTGCTAATTGCCATGTGTATGACAATGGGAGCACAATAGTGACTCTTCTTACCAGAAAATACTCTTGTTTGTAGAACCAGAAACTGCATGTGATTCAACTCCATTTAGGACTGGGAAACAAACGCTAGCTCGCCTTACAAGAAACACACTCTGCTTTTGAGAAAAGAGTACTCTTCTACTCTACTGTTTTTCCTATAGGGCCAGAACAGTAAGCTTGCTCAGAACAAAAGAAATGTGCTTCCTAAACACAGGGGCCATATCTAGTTCAACTCTTCATCGGAAACTGACAAGAACAGTAGATCCTCTTCAGTCCAATACACTGTACATGCTGGGAACAGACGCCAGTGCTATTTGCCCTGTGTATGACAATGGGAGCGAAATAGTGACTCTTCTTACCAGAAAACAACTCTTGATCTTAGGACCAGAAACAGCATGTGATTCAACGACATTTAGGTCTGGGAAGCAAATGCTAGCTCGCTTTACAAGAAACACACTCTGTTTTGAGAAAAGAGCACTCTTCTACTCTACTGTGTTTCCTATGGGGTCCGAACAGTGAGCTTGCTCAGAACAAATGAACTGTGCTTCCTATACACACGGGCCATATCTAGTTCAACTCTGCTTAGGAAACAGACAAGAACAGTTGCTCCTCTTCAGTCCAATACACTGTACTTTATTGGAACAGACGCAAGTGCTATTTGTACTGTGTATGGCATTGGGAGCGCAATAGTTACTCTTCTTACCAAAAAATAACTCTACTCGTAGGACCAGAAACTGCATGTGATTCAAATTCATTTAGGACTGGGAAACAAAAGCTAGCTCGCCTTACAAGAAACACACTCTGCTTTTGAGAAAAGAGCACTCTTCTTCTCTACTAAGTGTCCTATGGGGTCCGAAGTGAGCTTGCTCAGAACAAACGAACTGTGCTTCCTACACACACGGGCCATATCTAGTTCAACTCTGCTTAGGAAACTGACAAGAACAGTAGCTCCTCTTCAGTCCAATACACTGTACTTGCTGGGAACAGACGCGAGTGCTATTTGCACTGTGTATGTCAACGGGAGCGCAATAGTGACTTTCCTTACCAGAAAAAAACTCTTGCTCGTAGGACCAAAACCTGCATGTGATTCAACTCCATTTAGGACTGGGAAACAAACGCTAGCTCGCCTTACAAGAAACACACTCTGCTTTTGAGAAAAGAGCACTCTTCTACTCTAATGTGTTTCCGATAGGGCCAGAACAGTGAGCTTGCTCAGATAAAAGGAACTGTGCTTCCGACACACACGGGCCATATCTAGTTCAACTCTACTTAGGAAACTGAAAGAACAGTAGCTCCTCTTCAGTCCAACACACTGTACTTAATGGGAACAGATGCGAGTGTTATTTGTACTGTGTATGGCAATGGGAACACAATAGTGACTTTCCTTACCAGAAAACAACTCTTGCTCATTGGACCAAAAACTGCATGTGATTCAACTCCATTTAGGACTGGGAAACAAACACTAGCTCGCCTTACAAGAAACACATTCTGCTTTTGAGAAAAGAGCACTCTTCTACTCTACTGTGTTTCCTATAGGGCCAGAACAGTGAGCTTGCTCAGAACAAAAGAACTGTGCTTCCTACACACACGGCCATATCTAATTCAATTCTGCTTAGAAAACTGACAATAACAGTAGATCCTCCTCAGTCCAATACACTGTACATGCTGGGAACAGACGCCAGTGCTATTTGTAATTTGTATGACAATTGGAGCGCAATAGTGACTCTTCTTACCAGAAGACAACTCTTGCTTGTAGGACCAGAAACTGCATGGGATTCAACTCCATTTAGGACTGGGAAACAAACACTTGCTCGCCTTACAAGAAACACACTCTGCTTTTGAGAAAAGAGCACTCTTCTACTCTACTGTGTTTCCTATGGGATCCGAACAGTGAGCTTGCTCAGAACAAAAGAACTGTGCTTCCTACACACACGGGCCATATCTAGTTCAACTCTGCTTAGGAAACTGACAAGAACAGTAGCTCCTCTTCAGTCCAATACACTGTAGTTGCTGGGAAGAGACGCCAGTGCTATTTGCACTGTGTATATCAATGGGAGCGCAATAGTGACTCTTCTTTCCAGAAATCAACTCTTGCTCATAGGACCAAAAACTGCATGTGATTCAACTCCATTTAGGACTGGGAAACAAACGCTAGCTCCCCTTACAAGAAACACACTCTGATTTTGAGAAAAGAGCACTCTTCTACTCTACTGTGTTTCCTATACAGCCAGAACAATGAGCTTGCTCAGAACAAAAGAATTGTGCTTCCTACACACACGGGCCATATCTAAATCAATTCTGCATAGGAACCTGACAAGGACAGTAGATCCTCTTCAGTCCAATACACTGTATGCTGGGAACAGACGCCAGTGATATTTGCCCTGTGTATGACAATGGGAGCACTATAGTGACTCTTCTTACCAGAAAACAATTCTTGCTCGTTGGAACAGAAACTGCATGTTATTCAACTCCATTTAGGACTGGGAAACAAACGCTAGCTCGCCTTACAAGAAACACACTTTGCTTTTGAGAAAAGAGCACTCTTCTACTCTACTGTGTTTCTTATGGGGTCCGAACTGTGAGCTTGCTCAGAACAAAAGAATTGTGCTTCCTACAATCACGGGCCTTATCTACATCAATTCTGCTTAGGAAACTGACAAGGACAGTAGATCCTCTTCAGTCCAATACACTGTACATGCTTTGAACAGACGCGAGTGCTATTTGCCCTGTGTATGGCAATGGGAGCACAATAGAGACTTTTCTTACCAGAAAACAACTCTTGCTCGTAGGAACAGAAACTGCATGTGATTCAACTCAATTTAGGACTGGGAAACAAATGCTAGCTCGCCTTACAAGAAACACACTCTGCTTTTGAGAAAAGAGCACTCTTCTACTCTAATGTGTTTCCTATAGGGCCAAAACAGTGAGCTTGCTCAGAAAAAAAGAACTGTGCTTCCTACACACACGGCCATATCTAGTTGAATTCTGCTTAAGAAACTGACAAGAATACTAGATACTCTTCAGTCCAATAAACTGTAATTGCTGGGAACAGACGCCAGTGCTATTTGCACTGTGTATGGCAATGGGAGCGCAATAGTGACTCTTCTTTCCAGAAAACAACTCTTGCTCATAGGACCAGAAACTGCATGTGATTAAACTCCATTTTGGACTCAGAAACAAACACTAGCTCGCCTTACAAGAAACAAACTCTCCTTTTGAGAAAAGAGCACTCTTCTACTCTACTGTGTTTCCTATAGAGCCAGAACAGTGAGCTTGCTCAGAACAAAAGAACTGTGCTTCCTACACACACAGCCATATCTGGTTCAACTCTTCTTAGGAAACTGAAAAGAACAGTAGTTCCTCTTCAGTCCAATACACTGTACTTGCAGGGAACAGACGCCAGTGCTATTTCCACTGTGTATGGCAATGGGAGCGCAATAGTGACGCTTCTTTCCAGAAAACAAATCTTGCTCGTAGGACCAAAAACTGCATGTGATTCAATTCCATTTAGGACTGGGAAACAAATAATAGCTCGCCTTACAAGAAACACACTCTGCTTTTGAGAAAAGAGCACTCTTCTACTCTAATGTGTTTCCTATAGAGCCAGAAAAGTGAGCTTGCTCAGAATAAAAGAACTGTGCTTTCTACACACACCGACTATATCTAGTTCAACTCTGCTTAGGAAACTGACAAGAACAGTAGCTCCTCTTCAGTCCAATACACTCTACTTGCAGGGAACAGACGCCACTGCTATTTGCACTGTGTGTGGCAATGGGAGCGCAATAGGGACTTTCCTTACCAGAAAAAAACTCTTGCTCGTAGGACCAGAAACTGCATGTGATTCAACTCCATTTAGAACTGGGAAACAAACGCTAGCTCGCCTTACAAGAAACACACTCTGCTTTTGAGAAAAGAATACTCTTCTACTCTACTGTGTTTCCTATGGGATCCGAACAGTGAGCTTGCTCAGAACAAAAGAACTGTGCTTCCTACACACACGGGCCATATCTAGTTCAACTCTGCTTAGGAAACTGACTAGAACAGTAGCTCCTCTTCAATACAAAACACTGTACTTGCTGGGAACAGACGCGAGTGCTATTTGCACTGGGTATGGAAATGGGAGCGCAATAGTGACTCTTCTTACCAGAAAACAACTCTTGCTCGTAGGACCAAAAACTGCATGTGATTCAACTCCATTTAGGACTGGGAAACAAACGCTAGCTCCCCTTACAAGAAACACACTCTGATTTTGAGAAAAGAGCACTCTTCTACTCTACTGTGTTTCCTATACAGCCAGAACAATGAGCTTGCTCAGAACAAAAGAATTGTGCTTCCTACACACACGGGCCATATCTAAATCAATTCTGCATAGGAACCTGACAAGGACAGTAGATCCTCTTCAGTCCAATACACTGTATGCTGGGAACAGACGCCAGTGATATTTGCCCTGTGTATGACAATGGGAGCACTATAGTGACTCTTCTTACCAGAAAACAATTCTTGCTCGTTGGAACAGAAACTGCATGTTATTCAACTCCATTTAGGACTGGGAAACAAACGCTAGCTCGCCTTACAAGAAACACACTTTGCTTTTGAGAAAAGAGCACTCTTCTACTCTACTGTGTTTCTTATGGGGTCCGAACTGTGAGCTTTCTCAGAACAAAAGAATTGTGCTTCCTACAATCACGGGCCTTATCTACATCAATTCTGCTTAGGAAACTGACAAGGACAGTAGATCCTCTTCAGTCCAATACACTGTACATGCTTTGAACAGACGCGAGTGCTATTTGCCCTGTGTATGGCAATGGGAGCACAATAGAGACTTTTCTTACCAGAAAACAACTCTTGCTCGTAGGAACAGAAACTGCATGTGATTCAACTCAATTTAGGACTGGGAAACAAACGCTAGCTCGCCTTACAGAAACACACTCTGCTTTTGAGAAAAGAGCACTCTTCTACTCTAATGTGTTTCCTATAGGGCCAAAACAGTGAGCTTGCTCAGAAAAAAAGAACTGTGCTTCCTACACACACGGCCATATCTAGTTGAATTCTGCTTAAGAAACTGACAAGAATACTAGATATTCTTCAGTCCAATAAACTGTAATTGCTGGGAACAGACGCCAGTGCTATTTGCACTGTGTATGGCAATGGGAGCGCAATAGTGACTCTTCTTTCCAGAAAACAACTCTTGCTCATAGGACCAGAAACTGCATGTGATTAAACTCCATTTTGGACTCAGAAACAAACACTAGCTCGCCTTACAAGAAACAAACTCTCCTTTTGAGAAAAGAGCACTCTTCTACTCTACTGTGTTTCCTATAGAGCCAGAACAGTGAGCTTGCTCAGAACAAAAGAACTGTGCTTCCTACACACACAGCCATATCTGGTTCAACTCTTCTTAGGAAACTGAAAAGAACAGTAGTTCCTCTTCAGTCCAATACACTGTACTTGCAGGGAACAGACGCCAGTGCTATTTCCACTGTGTATGGCAATGGGAGCGCAATAGTGACGCTTCTTTCCAGAAAACAAATCTTGCTCGTAGGACCAAAAACTGCATGTGATTCAATTCCATTTAGGACTGGGAAACAAATAATAGCTCGCCTTACAAGAAACACACTCTGCTTTTGAGAAAAGAGCACTCTTCTACTCTAATGTGTTTCCTATAGAGCCAGAAAAGTGAGCTTGCTCAGAATAAAAGAACTGTGCTTTCTACACACACCGACTATATCTAGTTCAACTCTGCTTAGGAAACTGACAAGAACAGTAGCTCCTCTTCAGTCCAATACACTCTACTTGCAGGGAACAGACGCCACTGCTATTTGCACTGTGTGTGGCAATGGGAGCGCAATAGGGACTTTCCTTACCAGAAAAAAACTCTTGCTCATAGGACCAGAAACTGCATGTGATTCAACTCCATTTAGAACTGGGAAACAAACGCTAGCTCGCCTTACAAGAAACACACTCTGCTTTTGAGAAAAGAATACTCTTCTACTCTACTGTGTTTCCTATGGGATCCGAACAGTGAGCTTGCTCAGAACAAAAGAACTGTGCTTCCTACACACACGGGCCATATCTAGTTCAACTCTGCTTAGGAAACTGACTAGAACAGTAGCTCCTCTTCAATACAAAACACTGTACTTGCTGGGAACAGACGCGAGTGCTATTTGCACTGGGTATGGAAATGGGAGCGCAATAGTGACTCTTCTTACCAGAAAACAACTCTTGCTCGTAGGACCAAAAACTGCATGTGATTCAACTCCATTTAGGACTGGGAAACAAACGCCAGCTGGCCTTACAAGAAACACACTCTGATTTTGAGAAAAGAGCACTCTTCTACTCTACTGTGTTTCCTATACAGCCAGAACAATGAGCTTGCTCAGAACAAAAGAATTGTGCTTCCTACACACACGGGCCATATCTAAATCAATTCTGCATAGGAACCTGACAAGGACAGTAGATCCTCTTCAGTCCAATACACTGTATGCTGGGAACAGACGCCAGTGATATTTGCCCTGTGTATGACAATGGGAGCACTATAGTGACTCTTCTTACCAGAAAACAATTCTTGCTCGTTGGAACAGAAACTGCATGTTATTCAACTCCATTTAGGACTGGGAAACAAACGCTAGCTTGCCTTACAAGAAACACACTTTGCTTTTGAGAAAAGAGCACTCTTCTACTCTACTGTGTTTCTTATGGGGTCCGAACTGTGAGCTTTCTCAGAACAAAAGAATTGTGCTTCCTACAATCACGGGCCTTATCTACATCAATTCTGCTTAGGAAACTGACAAGGACAGTAGATCCTCTTCAGTCCAATACACTGTACATGCTTTGAACAGACGCGAGTGCTATTTGCCCTGTGTATGGCAATGGGAGCACAATAGAGACTTTTCTTACCAGAAAACAACTCTTGCTCGTAGGAACAGAAACTGCATGTGATTCAACTCAATTTAGGACTGGGAAACAAACGCTAGCTCGCCTTACAGAAACACACTCTGCTTTTGAGAAAAGAGCACTCTGTACTCTAATGTGTTTCCTATAGGGCCAAAACAGTGAGCTTGCTCAGAAAAAAAGAACTGTGCTTCCTACACACACGGCCATATCTAGTTGAATTCTGCTTAAGAAACTGACAAGAATACTAGATACTCTTCAGTCCAATAAACTGTAATTGCTGGGAACAGACGCCAGTGCTATTTGCGCTGAGTATGGCAATGGGAGCGCAATAGTGACTCTTCTTTCCATAAAACAACTCCTGCTCATAGGACCAGAAACTGCATGTGATTAAACTCCATTTTGGACTCAGAAACAAACACTAGCTCGCCTTACAAGAAACAAACTCTCCTTTTGAGAAAAGAGCACTCTTCTACTCTACTGTGTTTCCTATAGAGCCAGAACAGTGAGCTTGCTCAGAACAAAAGAACTGTGCTTCCTACACACACAGCCATATCTGGTTCAACTCTTCTTAGGAAACTGAAAAGAACAGTAGTTCCTCTTCAGTCCAATACACTGTACTTGCAGGGAACAGACGCCAGTGCTATTTGCACTGTGTATGGCAATGGGAGCGCAATAGTGACGCTTCTTTCCAGAAAACAAATCTTGCTCGTAGGACCAAAAACTGCATGTGATTCAATTCCATTTAGGACTGGGAAACAAATAATAGCTCGCCTTACAAGAAACACACTCTGCTTTTGAGAAAAGAGCACTCTTCTACTCTAATGTGTTTCCTATAGAGCCAGAAAAGTGAGCTTGCTCAGAATAAAAGAACTGTGCTTTCTACACACACCGACTATATCTAGTTCAACTCTGCTTAGGAAACTGACAAGAACAGTAGCTCCTCTTCAGTCCAATACACTCTACTTGCAGGGAACAGACGCCACTGCTATTTGCACTGTGTGTGGCAATGGGAGCGCAATAGGGACTTTCCTTACCAGAAAAAAACTCTTGCTCGTAGGACCAGAAACTGCATGTGATTCAACTCCATTTAGAACTGGGAAACAAACGCTAGCTCGCCTTACAAGAAACACACTCTGCTTTTGAGAAAAGAATACTCTTCTACTCTACTGTGTTTCCTATGGGATCCGAACAGTGAGCTTGCTCAGAACAAAAGAACTGTGCTTCCTATACACACGGGCCATATCTAGTTCAACTCTGCTTAGGAAACTGACTAGAACAGTAGCTCCTCTTCAATACAAAACACTGTACTTGCTGGGAACAGACGCGAGTGCTATTTGCACTGGGTATGGAAATGGGAGCGCAATAGTGACTCTTCTTACCAGAAAACAACTCTTGCTCGTAGGACCAAAAACTGCATGTGATTCAACTCCATTTAGGACTGGAAACAAACGCTAGCTGGCCTTACAAGAAACACACTCTTTTTTTGAGAAAAGAGCACTCTTCTACTCTACTGTGTTTCCTATAGAGCCAGAACAGTGAGCTTGCTCAGAACAAAAGAAGTGTGCTTCCTACACACACGGGCCATATCTAGATCAATTCTGCAGAGGTAAATGACATGAACAGTAGATCCTCTTCAGTCCAATACACTGTACATGCTGGGAATAGACGCCAGTGCTATTTGCCCTGTGTATGACAATGGGAGCGCAATAGTGACTCTTCTTACCAGAAAACAACTCTTGCTCCTAGAACTAGAAACTGCATGTGATTCAACTCAATTTAGGACTGGGAAAAAAATGCTAGCTCGCATTACAAGAAACACACTGTGCTTTTGAGAAAAGGGCACTCTTCTACTCTACTGTGTTTCCTATAGGGCCAAAACAGTGAGCTTGCTCAGAACAAAAGAACCGTGCTTACTACACAAACGTCCATATCTAAGAAACACACTGTGCTTTTGAGAAAAGAGCACTCTTCTACTCTACTGTGTTTCCTATAGAGCCAAAACAGTGAGCTTACTCAGAACAAAAGAACTGTGCTTCCTACACACACGGCCATATCTAGTTCAATTCTGCTTAGGAAACTGACAAGAATAGTAGATCCTCTTCAGTCCAATAAACTGTACTTGCTGGGAACAGACGCCAGTGCTATTTGCACTGTGTATGGCAATGGGAGCGCAATAGTGACTCTTTTTTTCAGAAAACAACTCTTGCTCATGGGACCCAAAACTGCATGTGATTCAACTTCATTTAGGACTGGGAAACAAAAGCTAGCTCGCCTTACAAGAAACAAAATCTCCTTTTGAGAAAAGAGCACTCTTCTACTCTACTGTGTTTCCTATAGAGCCAGAACAGTGAGCTTGCTCAGAACAAAAGAACTGTGCTTCCTACACACACAGCCATATCTGGTTCAATTCTGCTTAGGAAAATGACAAGAACAGTAGATCCTCTTCAGTCCAATACACTGTACATGCTGGGAACAGACACCAGTGCTTTTTGCCCTGTGTATGACAATGGGAGCGCAATAGTGACTCTTCTTACCAGAAAACAACTCTTGCTCGTAGGACCTGAAACTGCATGTGATTAAACTCCATTTAGGACTCGGAAACAAACACTAGCTCGCCTTACAAGAAACACACTCTGCTTTTGAGAAAAGAGCACTCTTCTACTCTACTGTGTTTCCTATAGGGCCAGAACAGTGAGCTTGCTCAGAACAAAAGAACTGTGCTTCCTACACACACAGCCATATCTGGTTCAACTCTGCTTAGGAAACTGAAAAGAACAGTAGTTCCTCTTCAGTCCAATACACTGTACTTGCAGGGAACAGACTCCAGTGCTATTTGCACTGTGTATGGCAATGGGAGCGCAATAGTGACGCTTCTTTCCAGAAAACAAATCTTGCTCGTAGGACCAAAAACTGCATGTGATTCAATTCCATTTAGGACTGGGAAACAAATAATAGCTCGCCTTACAAGAAACACACTCTGCTTTTGAGAAAAGAGCACTCTTCTACTCTAATGTGTTTCCTATAGAGCCAGAAAAGTGAGCTTGCTCAGAATAAAAGAACTGTGCTTTCTACACACACCGACTATATCTAGTTCAACTCTGCTTAGGAAACTGACAAGAACAGTAGCTCCTCTTCAGTCCAATACAGTGTACTTGCAGGGAACAGACGCCAGTGCTATTTGCACTGTGTGTGGCAATGGGAGCGCAATAGGGACTTTCCTTACCAGAAAACAACTCTTGCTCATAGGACCAGAAACTGCATGTGATTCAACTCCATTTAGAACTGGGAAACAAACGCTAGCTCACCTTACAAGAAACACACTCTGCTTTTGAGAAAAGAGAGCTTTTCTAGTCTACTGTGTTCCCTACCGTGTCCGAACAGTGAGCTTGCTCCGAACAAAAGAACCGTGCTTCCTACACACACGGGCCTTATCTAGTTCAACTGTGCTTAGGAAACTGACAAGAACAGTAGCTCCTCTTCAGTCCAATACACTGTACTTGCTGGGAACAGACGCCAGTGCTATTTGCACTGTGTATGGCAATGTGAGCACAATAGTGACTCTTCTTTCCAGAAAACAACTCTTGCTCATGGGACCAAAAAGTGCATGTGATTCAACTCCATTTAGGACAGGGAAACAAATGCTAGATCGCCTTACAAGAAACACACTGTGCTTTTGAGAAAAGAGCACTCTTCTACTCTACTGTGTTTCCTATAGAGCCAAAACAGTGAGCTTGCTCAGAAAAAAAGAACTGTGCTTCCTACACACACGGCCATATCTAGTTCAATTCTGCTTAGGAAACTGACAAGAATAGTAGATCCTCTTCAGTCCAATAAACTGTACTTGCTGGGAACAGACGCCAGTGCTATTTGCACTGTGTATGGCAATGGGAGCGCAATAGTGACTCTTTTTTTCAGAAAACAACTCTTGCTCATGGGACCCAAAACTGCATGTGATTCAACTCCATTTAGGACTGGGAAACAAAAGCTAGCTCGCCTTACAAGAAACACACTCTGCTTTTGAGAAAAGTGCACTCTTCTACTCTACTGTGTTTCCTATAGAGCCAGAACAGTGAGCTTGCTCAGAACAAAAGAACTGTGCTTCCTACACACACAGCCATATCTGGTTCAATTCTGCTTAGGAAAATGACAAGTACAGTAGATCCTCTTCAGTCCAATACACTGTACATGCTGGGAATAGACGCCAGTGCTTTTTGCCCTGTGTATGACAATGGGAGTGCAATAGTGACTCTTCTTACCAGAAAACAACTCTTGCTTGTAGGACCCGAAACAACATGTGATTAAACTCCATTTAGGACGCGGAAACAAACACTAGCTCGCCTTACAAGAAACACACTCTGCTTTTCAGAAAAGAGCACTCTTCTACTCTAATGTGTTTCCTATAGGGCCAGAAAAGTGAGCTTGCTCAGAATAAAAGAACTGTGCTTCCTACACACACCGACTATATCTAGTTCAACTCTGCTTAGGAAACTGAAAAGAACAATAGCTCCTCTTCAGTCCAATATACTGTTTTTGCTGGGAACAGACGCCAGTGCTATTTGCACTGTGTATGGCAATGGGAGCACAATAGTGACGCTTCTTTCCAGAAAACAAATCTTGCTCGTAGGACCAAAAACTGCATGTGATTCAATTCCATTTTGGACTGGGAAACAAATACTAGCTCGCCTTACAAGAAACACACTCTGCTTTTGGGAAAAGAGCACTCTTCTACTCTACTGTGTTTCCTATAGGGCCAGAACAGTGAGCTTGCTCAGAACAAAAGAACTGTGCTTCCTACACACAGGGGCCATATCTAGATCAAGTCTGCATAGGAAACTGACAAGGACAGTAGATCCTCTTCAGTCCAATACACTGTATGCTGGGAACAGACGCCAGTGATATTTGCCCTTTGTATGACAATGGGAGCACTATAGTGACTCTTCTTACCAGAAAACAACTCTTGCTCGTAGGAACAGAAACTGCGTGTGATTCAACTCCATTTAGGACTGGGAAACAAACGCTAGCTCGCCTTACAAGAAACACACTCTGCTTTTGAGAAAAGAGCACTCTTCTACTCTCCTGTGTTTCTTATGGGGTCCGAACTGTGAGCTTGCTCAGAACAAAAGAACTGTGCTTCTACCAACACGGGCCATATCTACATCAATTCTCCTTAGGAAACTGACAAGGACAGTAGATCCTCTTCAGTCCAATACACTGTACATGCTGGGAACAGACGCCAGTGCTATTTGCCCTGTGTATGACAATGGGAGCGCAATAGTGACACTTCTTACCAGAAAACAACTCTTGGTCATAGGACCAGATACTGCATGTGATTCAACTCCATTTAGGACTGAAAAACAAACGCTAGCTCACCTTAGAAGAAACACACTCTGTTTTTGAGAAAAGGGCACTCTTCTACTCTACTGTGTTTCCTATACGGCCAAAACAGTGAGCTTGCTCAGAAAAAAAGAACTGTGCTTCCTACACACACGGCCATATCTAGTTGAATTCTGCTTAAGAAACTGACAAGAATACTAGATACTCTTCAGTCCAATAAACTGTAATTGCTGGGAACAGACGCCAGTGCTATTTGCACTGTGTATGGCAATGGGAGCGCAATAGTGACTCTTCTTTCCAGAAAACAACTCTTGCTCATAGGACCAGAAACTGCATGTGATTAAACTCCATTTTGGACTCAGAAACAAACACTAGCTCGCCTTACAAGAAACACACTCTGCTTTTGAGAAAAGAGCACTCTTCTACTCTACTGTGTTTCCTATGGGATCCGAACAGTGAGCTTGCTCAGAACAAATGAACTGTGCTTCCTACACACACGGGCCATATCTAGTTCAACTCTGCTTAGGAAACTGACTAGAACAGTAGCTCCTCTTCAATACAAAACACTGTACTTGCTGGGAACAGACGCGAGTGCTATTTGCACTGTGTTTGGAAATGGGAGCGCAATAGTGACTCTTCTTACCAGAAAACAACTCTTGCTCGTAGGACCAAAAACTGCATGTGATTCAACTCCATTTAGGACTGGAAACAAACGCCAGCTGGCCTTACAAGAAACACACTCTTTTTTGAGAAAAGAGCACTCTTCTACTCTACTGTGTTTCCTGTAGAGCCAGAACAGTGAGCTTGCTCAGAACAAAAGAAGTGTGCTTCCTACACACACGGGCCATATCTAGATCAATTCTGCAGAGGTAAATGACATGAACAGTAGATCCTCTTCAGTCCAATACACTGTACATGCTGGGAATAGACGCCAGTGCTATTTGCCCTGTGTATGACAATTGGAGCGCAATAGTGACTCTTCTTACCAGAAAACAACTCTTACTCCTAGAACTAGAAACTGCATGTGATTCAACTCAATTTAGGACTGGGAAAAAAACGCTAGCTCGCATTACAAGAAACACACTGTGCTTTTGAGAAAAGGGCACTCTTCTACTGTACTGTGTTTCCTATAGGGCCAAAACAGTGAGCTTGCTCAGAGCAAAAGAACCGTGCTTACTACACAAATGTCCATATCTAAGAAACACACTGTGCTTTTGAGAAAAGAGCACTCTTCTACTCTACTGTGTTTCCTATAGAGCCAAAACAGTGAGCTTGCTCAGAACAAAAGAACTGTGCTT